>NC_085944.1:16899709-17206302 GCF_963556715.1 Cydia fagiglandana
CATTCTTTAAAGAGGCCTAGTTTGCCCAGCAGTTGGACACCAGAATAGGCTAATAATGAAATACCACTTATGTCTGTTGCTTGACTATCTATATAATCGTTTTTCACTTGTTTCTAATTGTTATTATTTCTTTTGTATGTAAGATATGCTAAAGAATAGCCACTAGAACTGAATACCACGTTGACTAGAGGTGGCCACTGACGAGCCTTCCAATAGTCCAAATAGCGTGACTGCAATCCAAAATCGGTCCATGAATGTTAAAAACGTACAATGTTTAATATTAGGATGCCGTCCATTTGGATGAAACCATTGTAAAGCATCTATTTGGAAGGCTCGTCAGTGGCCTGCTTAAGAATTTAATTATTTCGCTCTAAGCAATTGTGTGAAAATATTAATACCCCTTAATAATAACATTCCCCCTAGTCGTTTAGAATAGAAATGGATATATCTTTTCTCAAGTAAACTTTACGTCCCGGTAATTTATAAAATATTCATTGTTCAGATCACACGGGTGTCAAATAAAGCACCTAGAATCTTCTCTGAAGTCTAAACCCAAAACGTCGTATGTTACTAGAACGTTCGTATAGAGATACGACATTTCCGTCGTGATGCAGCAAAGCCGGGAATGAATAGGTTCCTGGCGTAAGAATTTATACGCGCTGGTTAATATTTCACACTGCACTGTGCGGAAGAGGAAGTAAAGGCAGTTACACACTTTTAGAAAATTAAGAGTAGTGGATAATAGTATTGATTTCTGGGTTTATGTTTTGACTTTAATTTATAACATGTAACAGATTAATCGCGGTGGGTCCGTTATATATATTCTAGTACTTTAATGTTTCTTTAAGCTTCTGAAGAGTAAATATTGGAAATATACCTATACTCATCATTAAATAATATGTAAGTATTTACTTCATACAAAGATGACACAGAATAATAAGTCGAAACCCCGGTTCAACTAATAGTAGCCATTTTTGATTATTATTGACGTCTACCTACCTACATTATAAATCATAAATAATAATAAAAATGTCAGTTATCAAAGTATTACAAAATACATGATCACAAAACAAAATTCTAAACTTAGACCAAGATAACGATTTTGACAGCACAGCACAGACTGTGCAAGTGTTATTTACTTATTCGTCATAATTTCATAGAAGTATGATGTTTAAAATAACACTTGCACAGTCTAGGCTATCATACTCTAAATCTCAAGTTCTACGAGCCCCGATGCAAATTATTTCGTCTAGTTCCACGCAACATTTTTGTTTATTTTAATAAATTTTACACATGAACATAAAATGACCCAGTAATGGGAACCATAATAAGGTAAGTGTCCCTGTGAATGACACTATTAGGAGGAAATTAAGACATTTACTCGGAAAACTACTTAACTATGACCCATACAGACTATTGATGTATGCAGATTTATGAACCAGTCCTTCCGTTAATATCAGCGGAACAATACATTGTATAATAGTAATAAAATTTATTAATTATTTCAGTTTTCCTCGACATCTGAAATTGTACCAGTGGATAACTGGCGAAATTTCGACTGTCCCATTGTATGACTATGAAAAAAAAATATCGTTGACCCAGTGTTTGACATGGAGGTGCATCAAGTTTACATGATAGCTGTAACCAATGTATGACACTAGTTATGGCCCAATGAATGACACCTCAATACGTAACTGTCATTCACTCCACCACCATAGTAAAACAGTGTATGACACTCATGTCAGATACTACTCACATGATCGAAAAATAATTGGTTTTTACAGAGTATATTAAGTGTATGTCTTACTTCCTTACAACATGGTCAATATTAAATTTCATAAAATAGTAATTTGTGCGAGTGAATGACGTAGATGTCATACACTACTAAACGCTAAAAAAATTTCCCAGTGTATGACATGTCTTCAAAATACTAACGTAAGGAAAATAATATATTTTTGATATACAATATCAATCACTTAGTTTATTATGTAACAATATGAATAAGCACTTACTAATTACTCATAAATCCCTGTTTTCTATTTACACTTTTAAGATGCAAAGTCTTAACAGATTTACTAAGAAACCCGACGCACAACTAAATCGATGCACCTCCTAGCAAAAACTACATCACAAAGTGAAAAATATTTAACGTATTAATGACAGCTTCGGAACAAAATTCATAGATAACACATACAATCGATTAAGTCTAGTTTTATGTTTATTTCAAAAACCGTTTTCTTATTTTTCAAAATAAACTGCGTAAAAGTCATACATTAGGTCAGTGTCATCCATACGGACATTTACCTTAGCAATGTTTAATGTAGTTTATTTTGATCGTGTAATAAAATTGCATGAGACTTATTGCTGAAGAAAAGGACTTTTCAAAAACGTTGTCCAAATCATATTGTCCTCTCCTATAGCACTGCTGCATGCATGGGCTCGAAACAAAATTGTCAGTACATTGGCAGAGCACTATTGCTTTCCCTAGTAATATGCCCTTTTCACATATGTTGTAATCCTAGCCGTCAATAAAAAAATAAAAAATCATGTTTTTTTCTTTCAGTACAAACGGGTTCTTGTATTTGGATTTAGTTATTGCAGAGTATTACCTTATAAAATTAGATTACATTAGTATAAGCATTAAATATTAGTAATTTTTAAACTAAAACATTATTTTTGAACAAACGCGAGAACCTCAAAAAATGGTCTCACTAGACGAAAACATGGGCATCGGGGCTCGTAAACTCGTTTAAGGATCCTGACATATATTGCACTGTCGACCCGTGCGCGAACGCCCTTACTACTAAAGCGCTCAATTAAAGCCTGCGAGACGAAACTGGGTGCGATTCGTTGCGGCCAAGTTGTGGTCTCATTAAACGGCCGCGTTCCCGCGTCATCGTGCAGTGAATGTTGCGCGCCCCTGGATTACGGCAGAATTGTTTACTACTCCTGTACGGCTGTCACCGACATATTTGCTAACGTCTTTTATGAAGTTGCTAATTAGGTAAATACTAGCATAGTTGTAACATTTTTATTGAAAACGTCAAGTTTTGTATCATTTCATTGGATTGGAGGTAAATTATTGGCTGTTACCTCTATAAATGTTTTTTTTTGAGGATTTGTATTGTATTTGAGGATTTGTATTGTATTGTATTGTATTATCTCAAAAATATTCTATGGAAATATCGTCTTCAGGGGTTGACTGCGAAATATGAAGTTCTGGGCGCTTTATCAAGACGCGCTGTTAATTAGTTTTCATATAAAATTGCAGGTCTAGGCCGGCCAACTTCCATTGAGCTCCACTGTGCCGCGTACATTGAACATTTGCGTTATTATTGATTTATTATTTTAGAGCGTGTTACCAGTCTTTTGACACACTCAGCCGGCAATGCCTTATTTCGAGACCCGTACGGAAACGTAGGTACCTACTATATTTGCTCGCTAACTAATTGTACACCTGATTGGCACAACTGGCAGCCCGGCTCGATTCAGACCACGCCGGGAATAGCTGATACCTACCTATTACTATTCAATATTGATTCGATCAAATCTAGTAGATTCCAATTCTGTTCAATGCTCGAGCGGCTCTGAGTATAATTGTCTCATTGTTGTATACGATTAACAAGCGACGCGCCCCGACTTCGCACGGGTAAACCTTATCAATTTTACACCTAAACCTTCCTTAAGAATCGCTCTATTGATGGTTGAAAACTGCATGAAAATCCGTTCAGTAGTTTTGATATACTGATATTTTGATATATATACTTGAAAACCTTTTATAATCACGTCACATAGTAAGTATTTTACTACACTAACTTAATGAGTATTTTATACATCCTCCAGCTTAGTAAAACTATGTAATTATACAAAAAGAACGTGTCACAAGAACCCATAAAACGTCTACGTGTTTAATGCATCCGTGATGAAGGCGCCTAGAGATGGGTAGGGGTGAGTAAATACTGAGTATTTACTCGGTATTTACTCAAAGCACCCGATAAATACCCGTATTTACTCATTTAGGTGGGTAAAAACGATTCCTTATAAAATATTCAAAAAAAGAGATTTTAGAACAAAATTGTCTTTTATTGAAGAGTGCTAACATGTATTAACAATATCTATAAAATAAAAAGCATAGAGGACGCTTAATTTAGGAAAAAAAGGTAATTATTAGTGAGAGGCAAATTTTGTTAACAATTTTGTTTTAAATAAGAAGGTATTTACTTTAAAAATATGAGTACTTAAATTCTACCGATGTTCTAGATAAGTGCAAGTCGCGCAAAAGTGCGTGTTTACGCGGCACTTACGACCTTTTATTAAGGGTTTTTTAAAGAAAACTCAAAAATGGCTCAATCGATGATGTTCAAAATATTGTTTTTTGTACTCTATTACACGGCTAATCTCCCGATATGTTTTCATATTTTTTCTGAACTTTGGTTCGAAAGTTATAGGAAGATAAACATTATTTTGGCCTTTCGAAACGGTTTTATTTCAAAAATATCCATTTTATCCAAAAATGTTCTTAGAAACATTCCAGTTATTTTTAAAGACCCATTTAATGATGTGCAACACGTTGGTGGTTTCTGAGATTTATTTTTGTGATAATTAGTTACATGCTCCTCTTAAAAATACATGTCTTACAATTTTGAGTACTTAATCCAGTAGCGGCTTACAAAATACACCTATATTTCAAATTTATATGCCCCTTTCAGCACTCTAAATAGTTTATACCCACCAATTTGGGTATAAACGAGTAAATACGGGTATATTGAGTAAATACTGAGTATTTACTCGGTATTTACCCGTGAGTATTTACTCACTACCCATCTCTAATTAGGCGCCTGACCTGACAAGAATTACTTCCAGCCTTTTTGTAAGAGTCTAGGTGAGCGACCAGGAACATTGGAGTTTGTGGAGTGTTTTTAGATTTTACAATGTTGAGAGTCTATTTTGAGACTGTTTTAAGACTTTTAAGGTAGCTAGAAGAATGGTAAGTGATATTCTAAACGTCATAATTAACCATTGAAATTAAATTTAAAGTTTAGGTAAGATAAGTATTATAATTTTGAAATTGCATCTCAGCTCGATAACAATACAAAACGCAATCCTATCAATCTGTCAATATAAGGTTAGTGTAATAGGTGCAGTCACCTGCAATAATATGTTATTCTTCGAAGGCCGCAAAAATATGTGACACGCTTTTATGGCTCTATATACAAATAAGATCGTGTCAGATATTTTTGCGGCCTTCGTTGTGTAACATATTATTGCAAGTGACTATTCACGTAAAATCATTGACAAACACAATTTCATCAACAAATACGAGTAGGCTCACATTCTCATTATCACGATTGATTCAATCAGCGTTCAATCAATTACAAATGTAATCATATTGCTAATTGCTGAATGCAATTATGCAGTTATCCCGTGTAATGTTTACATGCACAATTGAATTTTAATGGCCATATTGTTTGTGTTACAGTTTTTGCACATTAGGCACATAATTAATGATTAATGTAATGATGGTTCCATGGGCTCGGCCAGGTTTGTTTTTGAAAAATTCTAGCATTTTTAGATCATAATACGGTTGCCAAAATAATATATATGAATAACAATCTTAAAATATATTGAATATTGCATGCTATTTATTGAACAGTCTAAATGGGGCTTTATTGTTATTGCAATATTTTGATTGATTATGTATTATTTCTTCGTATTCAAGAATTTTATGAAACGGTTTCCCACAAGTTGTCTACCATTCAATCAGCTTTTCCGATTTTTCATTATTGTGATTGTATTGAAATTAGATATGAGATTAGTATCAATTTGAATAGTATGAGAATTAAGCAACTTATAAAAATGTTATCTTTTCAATAATAATTATACTTTTTTTGTTATTGTTTATCCTTATTGATTTTTTTTTCTAATTTAAAATCTGAAAGACAACCTACTTTCGGATTGTAATTAAAACTGTAAAGTATAAATTTAAAAAGGTTTGAATGTAGGAACATTTAGAGCGAAATGAATAGTTTATAAAACTGAAGTCATTTCATAATGATGTTTTTATTTATTCTACAAAGGTACCAATTAGTACGCCGCGTTGAACTTGTGAAATTTAATGTTGAAAATATGCTCTTTTTCAAGCATCCTGTAGAACGTTCTAATTATGCTCGTATTTTATTTATTATTTAACATTATTCGTTTATAAAACGTATTTTTAGATAAAATTCAAATGGGGCTTTACTGCTTCAAGGAAAAATATTACAGCCTAATACTTTTCTTCGAATTTGATGAATACTTAAATTTTAAACAGTCAGTTTAAACACCCAATTCGGACGTACACTTGACATCAGATTAGGTACCCAGTACCCACCCATATTTTTACACTCGACTGAACCTTATTTCACAGATTCTGTCCTAATTATTCCCATTGGCTCGTTCATAAAACATTTTTATCGAGACAAAATATTGGGGAGCACAATAGCCGCTTAAATTAAAATATCACATCGGCATCGTTTAAGGCGAGAAACACAGTAAAATAGTCGCAGTAGCACAATGTTCTGTGTAATTTACTCCACGGCTACCACGAACTAGCATTTGACATTGAGGTTAGCGACTGCGTGAACTCGATCGAATTCCCTTTCTATCACATCAATCGATCAGAGCGAGCGAGATGCGCTAACGTAAACGTCACGTGTCAACTTGTGGTACGGCTACTGAAATAATTTTCAGGATATTTTAAAAAGTAGGTATTTCGATGGATATCTTATCTTGAGTGTTTACTTAGTAGGTATATCAGAGTGAAAAATATGTACCTACTGTGACGAATTGTTTTGTATTTTTTAATGGTAATAGAATTACAAAACGAGTACCTACCAGACATAGGTATGTATATGTTACTTAAATGTTCATGTCAAATGTCATGTTATTTCAGAATGTCCTTTTAAACTGAGAGGGTAACTTTGATTGTATGACGGCGGTTAGGTTTGTATGACCCTTAACAGTCTCACCTGGTCCATACAGTGAGTCTTTGTATAAGTACCTACATATAAAGTGTTAGTGTTACGCGTTTGGTAACGCACGTGTAATAAATCTGTTCTTTCAAGTGATTATACAATACTACGATTTTCGCTTACCAACAGGCCGGCGGCCAGGGACCGTTACCGGTATTCTGACTACAGGTTATTATTGAGGTATAACCGGTGTAATTTGAATTTGGGTATTTATATCACTTAAGCTCCGAATAGAGGTATTCGAATACCGGTATTCAATAGTGTTATCGGTTTAGCCAATTGACAACAAATACCACTATTTGATAGTTTACTCCTAAAGCTATTACCGGTAATAAGTAAGTGCCAATACCGGTTGTAGTAGTACCACGATTCGTTCCTTCGCTACTCGTCAAGGACGTTGTCCGGCCCGCTTGTAAAGTTGTAAATACTTAAGATTCGGATTTTAGAATGCCCGTTTTCATGTTGCTGGTGAAATTAGCTGTTAGGTGATGATTTTGACGAATACATTTTTAATAGCCTTCATTTGATTCTTTTAATTGTTTTTTAATTATTGATTTAATTGTATTTTATTATGTATGTAGTTTATAATCTCAAAGATATGAGCGCCGATTAGACGTGCGCGCCGCCGCCATAAGGAGTACGCGCGCCGCCGCCGCCGCCGGTAGTTTAAAATTCGCGCCGAATATTTTTTTATAAGACAGTATTATGCAGCGTTAAAATATGTAATAGGTAGGTCCGATAAGAAATAGTTGAAAATTATTGCGGGCGCCACTTCCTACGTAACTCTCACATTTTTGACGTAAAATACTTACTTAAAAATGGCAATAATTACGTACTTACGGAATTTTTCTGGTTATATAATTGAATTTCTACTATTTTATGTCGCACCAACACCATACTAAGTCATTATTTGTCTTATTACAACGTAATGAACCAAATAGATAAAAAAATATTATTACGGATTTTTTTTCCTGTGCGTTCATCAAGACATCAAGAGACAGACCCGATTTCATTTAAGAAAGTTCTTACGAAAATATTGATAAAATTACATGCATTATTGTATACCATTGTTCAGATGTTGCTGCATCCTACGATACCCCGCTAAGTTTGATTTAATGTTAATAAAATGACGCCAATGACTGGTAAAATTTTACCACCTACGAGCTATAAACTTTTTGGAAAAATATAAAAATAGTAGGTTTTACTTTAGTTCATAACATAAGTTGACATTATCAGTAAGTGTATTTGTAATTAAAAGCAATTATTCTATACTAGCTGTGCCCGCGGCTCCGCCCGCGTGGAATTCGGTTTGTGTCAGTAAGCTGCTAAATATATAAAAAATTGTAAATTACATTACGCTGTATTTTTTTATTCAAAAAATTATAACATTTATAATTTCCTGCATGATAATTTCTTAAAATAATTCTATCTTATTGTTTCATACTTCAAGCGGCGGCACGCTTGTTAACCACTGTCGTGGTAAGTAGGTACAAGCAAAAAAGCCTTTCCTGGTATTTTTTCGGATCAGTTTAAAATTATTGTTCTTCTGTTTTTCTAGCTACTGTGGCATTTATCGATTTATAAGGAGGAAAATGGCAGTTTGCCCGAAAAATATTGTCAAATTATCCAATTTAATCGTCGAGTCCCTTATATTTTTCGGTATTTTATACATTGTTAGGATTGTTCCGAAGTTTTTGCTATGTTTGGTTGGCTTAATTAAAATGTCCCACGCTTTTGTCTTTATTAATAAATGTCTAAAAATGTCCGCTATTCGAATTTGTTTCTCAGTGTTTTATGCCAATGCTGACATTTTGATAGAACATTGATATGACGGATTTATAGGTAAATCACATATTTTCGCGATGAATATCATATGGGTTGGAGGCGAAAATCGTCAGAAATTGATATGTCAGATCATCTTTCGGTCGGATTCGAACGCAAATTAGATCTGTGTAGACGTATTATGGATGACTTTAATTCATGTGATAAAATAAGTGTTGCTGTTTAGGATTCCGTGTCCAAAATGTAAAAACGGGACCCTATTACGAAGACTTCGCTGTCCGTCTAACCGTCTGTCCGGTCGTCTGTCTGTCACCAGGCTGTAACTCATGAACCGTGATATCTAGACAGTTGAAATTTTCTCAGATGATGTATTTTTACTGCCGCTATAACAATAAATACTAAAAAGAGACTCTCGCTAGGTGGTTGGATCAAGGGACAGATGCAGAAGGCGGTGATCTTGGACACGGCGCGGATAGTACGTCGGTTCCTCTCTCTGCAGCCCTGACCACCGGTAGCTTGGGCCTTGCCCCGCTGCTGGCGGCACCCTAGGTTAGGTTTTTTATAATGTGTTTATATGTATTTTTATTGTTTTGTAAGTGTTTTTATATTTTACTTTTATATTCATATTATAAAAATACCTAACCTAAGACGATAAATAAATAAAGAGAATAATACTAAAAACAAAATAAAATGAATATTTAAGTGGGGCTCGCATACAACAAACGCACTTGGCCAGTTTTTAACACCTCGCTGTTGAAAGAGACAGACACGTGGTTCGCGGTAGGCCCTCAGCTTAATTTGCCGGGGATCGTATTTATTTTCTCAACCGATATTAGGATTTTTTTTTAAAAAGGCGGAGGCTTGATAGGTGGAGATCGCGCGGTTTAAATCTAGTAGAGAAAATAATTATAATATTGCGAAACAATGTCAAGCACGATTGTAAACAATTTTAATTAAATAGTCGGTCGGTGTCACAATGCAATAATTTGCAGAAGCCGCGCTATTCAGATTATTTTGCGGTGTTTGCTAACCAGTTAAACTTGGGGCCGTTGAAGCCGCGTTTTCTCGATAATATCTAACGGTTTTAGTTCACTTTTCTTAATAATAAACAAACATTGAAGTGATAAATAGATTAGATCGCTTTTGCCTAGCTGTCGGCTACTAAACTAGTACTCAAAACATGTGCAGAGCATGCATGGAAGCAAAGAAATCAACAAAATATATTCTCCTAGAGTGTAAACAGGTAGAACAGGAGCAGAGAGCCTACCGCGAACCACGTTCGTCGTGTTGCCTCTCTGTTCCACTTGTGAATTCGTACGTAAGTTGACAGGGAGGCAACACGTCGAACGTGCTTCGCGGTAGGCCCCTGACACCGAGGGACTCTGAGCACACTAAAGGAGGCAGTTAGCAACCTGAAAACGATTGCTCGGTTTCGTGGAGGAGCTAAGGTGGTTAGAATAGCGCTACCTCATTTTCACGCATAATAGGGACAATGGTTGTCGATTTGCGGATAATAACTAAGTACAACCACAGAATAAATAATAGTACTAGGCACAGAAGACTCATTCTCTAACAAAACGCGTCTGTCACGATCAGCACAGATCCATATCTGTGTAACGGTGCGTGTAACGAAGCGTTACACTATCGACCTTCATACTATTTCTGGCACCATACAAATTCTAAATTCCTTTTTGAAATTCAAATCCTATTCCAAATTCCATTCAATGATTTTTATTTTCAGTTCGATCACATACTTTGATCGATAAACATCATTTTATCTAACGGACTGTACTTCCCAAGTTTCTAAACACGACCGTTTAAGTGTGATTTTTATTAGTAAACGTAATAATTCATAAGTGCGTGCAGTTCAGTATAGTGCTCGTTTTGTGGCCCTGCACACCTTCCAGATATATATCTACATCATCACCAAGGCACATATTGTAAGTTATTTGATTTCTAACCTTCTGAATTACGAAAGTATTTTTATACATACCTATCTGTTAACACGTAACCTGTATTGTTACAGGTGCCTTTTTATTTAAATAATAAATACCCCTCATCGCTCTGGATCCTGCCTTTTCATTCCCATCATCCCCGTGAGGCTCCTCTACCTGCCCCCTCACACTGGCGCCATCAACGTGCTCAAACCCGGACCTGACAAGACACCCACCCGCCCTACGACGCTGAGCAGCCCGTTCCAGTACCTCCGTGCCAGCACCTGCTCCTACCCAACAACCGCAACCAGCTGTTCCAGTCCTACATTTTTCCTTTTTCTAACAATTTTTTTTTTATATTGTTTGTAATTGCTAGCTTTAAGATCTTTTCAAAATTCTAAAAGGTTATAGTCGACCCAACTCAAATTTTCGCAATATCTCTCGGCCTAACATCATTTTATTTAATTTTCTATTTTACAACCAACCTTTTATCTAATCCTCAACCGTTTAACCAAAATTCCCCCCTTAAATAACCAATTACATATACATCTATCATCATTCATCATCTTATACCAATTTATCTATATCTATTTTCTAATCCCTATTATGCCAGCGTCCTACGCTTTTTGTCGCGCCACGTAACAAAACTCTTAACATAGTGATTACACAAAACATCTATCACATACAATTACACAATCCAAGATTTCCACTGAAATCTCACAAATTGGTTTCAATCCTAAGTGTTTTTAAAACTCCTTGGAGTCACTGAAGTGCGAACCAATCCTGACTTACGGCAGTACTGTTGGAGATAATCCGATAGCTTATCCTTCACCCGATTAAATAAATATACACAACTAAGCCTAATATCACAATAAACTTCTCCTTTCGATTCAATAAAAAATAAAATTTAATAACTACATATTTTATTTATATTGATAACATCAGTTAGGTATTCTCTTCGTGATAGGTATCCACTTTAATAAACAATGAATCCAGCACTATTAAATAAACCTGAACTCATCTATGAGCTCAAACTCAGGAACATTCAGTTCCCAGCCACCGCGCAGGCTGATGATTTAAGACAGCTCCTCACTCCAAATTTATTCGCGGACCCGTGTTCGAATCTCTCCAGCCCATATGATCTTGAACAGGATATCACCGAAATTAGCAGATGCCTCACAATAGTTTCTTCTCAGCTACAGCTTGCGACCACCAACCAAGCGAAGCACGATAGAATAGCGGTTTTCTTATTTCATTTATATAACAGAATAGAACGTCTCCATATTACCACTGAATTATCTCCAGAAATTATTGACAACTATTCGAAAATATGCGAATTTTTGTCAAAATGTCAAACAAAATTTAACATGTCACAACCGTCAACAACAACGTCAACTTACGCGTCAGCAACCTCTTTGATAGATGATTCCACAAATTTAGACCTACTTGCTCGAAAATTAACCAACCTCTCTGAAGCAAAACCAAGCGATTTTAAAAAATTCAACTATAAAGGCGATAGTTGCCCTTATGATTTTATTCGAAACATCGAAGAGTTTGCAATTGCGCGTAACATTGACGACAAACGCTTACACAAATATATATACGATTTTTTATCAGGCACTCCTTTAGATTGGTATAGGTCGAAGAAAACAACCCTTACAGATTGGAAATCATTTAAAACCCACTTCTTAAAAGATTTCGAATTGCATGACCATGACCACAACTTACTACAAAATATACATTCCCGTAAACAAAAACAACATGAACGAATAATAATGTATTTTTCAGCCATGGAAGCCCTCTTTTCCAAATTACATGAACCCCTTTCTGAAAAACAAAAAATAGATATCCTCCGTAGAAACATGAGCCCTTATTACAGTTCCAGATTAGTTCCTACAGATGTTACGTCTATAGACACATTATTCCAATCGTGCAAATGGTACGAAAGCTGTAATACTACCTCTACTTATAGCTCTAGCAACTATACCAACATTCAACAAGATTCTAACCATACCCCCCCTTCCCAACCGTACATACCACCATTCCCATTTAATAAACCGGTCCATACTGTAACAGCACCACCTTCTACGTTACGTTACTCCTGTCCGCGTTGCAGAACAAACGATCATTCTTTAGATATTTGTACAAGTAAAAATATAGTATGCTTCCGCTGTGGCAAACAAAATGTCACTTTTGCAAAATGTACAGTTTGCCATAAATTTCCAAAAAACGCATAAAGGAGAAAAGTAACTTAAATAAAACTACTGCTACAGAATGGAACCAATGGTTAGATACCATTAAATTATTTATGTCATCATACAATACTACATCAGCACTTTTCACTCAAGATCCATACGATGAACGACCTTATGTCAACATCCAGACAAATAATTTAACTTTATGTGGCCTCTTAGACAGTGGCAGTACTTTAACTATTTTCGGAAATAATTCCCATAAAATTCTCTTATCCCACAATTTTACCATAAATTACGACCATAAAGTCGTAGGCTCTGTAGCCGACGGCTACCCTATATACTCTATTGGTACAATTCAACTACCAATTTCGTACAAAAATATTGTGGCTATTATTACCGCTCATGTTATCCCTACTGTAAAGCAACCCTTGATTCTAGGCACAAATTTTTGGAGAAAATTCAATATAGCTCCCCACATATTACCTGACATAACGTCATATTCTGATAAACATATAGATACCCTAGTTATTTCCACCTGCGACCAACACATCACTAATTATGACAACCTTTCTGAAACTCAACAGTTAATTTCAGATACTATTATTGAAAAATTTAAAAATATTTCAACAGAAACCAAACCCTTAGGACGAACCCACCTCATTGAACATCACATAGATACCGGTGACCATCCACCAATCAAACAGCGATGCTATAGGCTTTCTCCAGAGAAACAAAAAGCTTTATGCAAAGAAGTTGATGAAATGCTAAAGCTTAATGTTATCGAACCCTGTGAAAGCCCATGGCTAAACCCTGTCATAGTCAATAACTCCTAAAAAAGATGGAACGTGGCGTTTTTGCATCGACAGCCGTAAACTAAATTCGATTACGCGCAAAGATGCCTACAAACTCCCACTCATTTCTGACATTTTAGATAATCTAAAAAATGCTAAATATCTATCATCGATAGACATAGCAAAAGCATTTTGGGAAATACCCCTACGCCCTTCTGATAGACCTAAAACTAGTTTCCATGTACCCTCAAAAGGCATGTACATGTTTCGCGTAATGCCTTTTGGATTGACTAATGCCCCTGCTACCCAACAACGCTTTATGGATGCGTTATTCCCTTCTGAAAACCTTGATAACTCAGTATTTACCTACTTAGATGATATTATCATCATAAGTAATACTTTCGATGAACACATCACTTTACTTAATAAAGTTTACCAAAGGCTAGTACAAGCCAACATTACTATAAACTTCCCCAAGTGTTCATTTTTCAAAAAAGAACTTAAATATCTTGGTTACATAGTTAATGAACACGGCTTTCAAACAGATCCTGACAAGGTTAAGGCAATACTTAACATCCCACCTCCCACAACTCCTCGAGAAGTTAAAAAGTTCCTAGGTACAGCAAGTTGGTATAGACGCTTTATCCCCGATTTCAGCACAAAGGTTGCACCACTAACTAAACTTACCTCCACTTCCAAAAAAGCACCACCATTTAAATGGACATCACTAGAAGACAATGCCTTTAAATCCATTAAAGAAGCTCTAGTCTCTACCCCTGTTCTTGCTTGCCCAGACTTCTCAAAACCCTTCGCAGTCCACTGTGATGCATCCAGCTTCGGCATCGGTGCCATGCTGACCCAAGAATTTGATGGCGTTGAGAAACCCATTGCTTATATGAGCAAATCCCTAACTGGTCCCCAAAGAAATTACTCAATTACAGAAAGAGAACTCTTAAGTGTCTTACTAGCCCTAGAACATTGGCGTTGCTATCTTGACAACGGCTTAAAGTTCACAATCTACACAGACCATTCCGCATTACAATGGTTTCTCCATCTAGATAATCCAACCGGACGTCTAGCCCGCTGGAGTATTCGTCTATCTACATTTAACTTCGAAATTAAACATAAACGTGGTAAAGATCATCTAATCCCTGACGCTTTATCACGCTTACCTTCAGTAGACGTTATTAACTACAATAGTTCTAATACCAATGACGACTGGTATAATAATATCTACGCTAAATGCAGTTCTAACCCCAACACCACTCCAGATTACATAATACATAATAATAAATTATACCGATACTCAAAAACCCCTTCGTTACTCCAATCTGAGTATAATTGGAAAGAAGTTATCCCACTAGAGTACAGAATACCCATTATCACAGAAAATCATTCCACCCCAACTTGCGCTCATTTCGGAACATTTAAAACATACAATAAAGTTAAATTGAAATATTTTTGGCCAGGAATGTACAAAGATATTTCAAATTTTATTGCCAAATGCGAGACTTGCTTAGCTTGCAAACACCAAACCCAACTAAAACTTGGCCTAATGGGTAAACCTAAGCAATGCTCTCGACCCTTTCAATGCATTTCAATAGATTTGATCGGCCCCTTGCCTACTACACTAAAACACAACAGATTCATCTTTGTCGTTACTTGCTGTTTTTCAAAATACTGCCTCCTCTTTGCGATTAAACGTGCTACGTCATCAGTAATCGTTCATATTCTAGAAAACCTAGTTTTCCTAGTGTACGGAATCCCACAGACCATAATTCTTGACCATGGTCCTCAATTCGTTAGTCAAGAGACAACGGATTTATTCCACTCCTATCAGATCCCAAAAATACACTATTGCGCAATTAAATGCGCCCAACCAAATCCCGTGGAGAGATATAATAAAGTTGTTACCACAGCAATATCCTCATTCATACAGGATGACCACAGGAATTGGGATATCAACCTACATAAGATACAATTTGCTATTAATACTTCCGTAAATGAAACAACAAATTATACTCCTTCTTTCCTTGTATTTGGTCGCGAATTAGTCACATGTGGATCAGCATACGATAAATCTGATCTCACAGATGATATTATATTCGCGCCCAGAGACGAATACGCTGATAATCTTGGTCTTCTCCAGCCTGTCTTCTCCGAAGTACAAGCCCGTCTTTGGAGAGCGCACCAAACCAATTCTTCATCGTATAATAAACATCACCAACATTTCGAATTCAACGAAAATGACATCGTCTGGAAACGAAATTACACAATTAGTAATTCTCCTAAACACTATTCTGCTAAACTTGCACCCAAGTTTATTAAATGTTCTATCCTAAAAAAAATATCACCCTTAGTATATGTCCTACAAGACATGTCCGGCAAAATGCTCGGACGATGGCATATTAGAGACCTTAAACCTCTCCCCAAAATTCTAAAATAAATAATATACTGTTTTCCTTAATTAGATTCTTATTTGGCTCAAACTTAGCTACTTTTCTCCTAAGCTCCTAACTTGTAAAATATTGTATATAATGTTATACATTTATAATTATATCTCATCCCCATTATACATTTCGAACTCATTACATTTCGTACATACCTACTTAGTACGAATTTATACGTTCATTTATACTATTTAATTTATATAACGTTATATTACGTTCATATAACGTTATTCAAAGCTAACTCTACCAGAGTTAGAACAATACTTATTTATATATTTCTTCCCTTGACATAACGTTCATATTTACGTACTTAGGTACATACGTACCGTACAGTACATTTATTAATTCCATTAAGGAATTATCTTATGATATTTTGTAGTAATCCTACATTCCATACGGCATTATTTTTGTTGAATAAATTTCAACAATCGTACTCTTTGTAGGTACACATTATTGTAGATATTATATTTAGATTCATTAATATTCAGCGGGTGGTTACTGATTAATAAGCCTTAATACTAATGGAGAGCGATTTAATGAGTACGTCCTCTACTTAAAGGAGTACTCTATTGAAACTTATTTTGGTTAAACAATTAACCAAAATTTTATAAGATGATGTATGAATGACCTTTGGTATGCATGTTTAAATCGCCTCTCTTGTATGATAAACATTGTATATAACATCCCCACCTTCTAAATTTATCACTCATACCCATATTCATTACATTATATTTACATTACGGAAAAATCCTTTGGCCATAAGCCCCAGGATTTTCCCTTCCAGGGCGACCCCGGTAGTGTAACGGTGCGTGTAACGAAGCGTTACACTATCGACCTTCATACTATTTCTGGCACCATACAAATTCTAAATTCCTTTTTGAAATTCAAATCTTATTCCAAATTCCATTCAATGATTTTTATTTTCAGTTCGATCACATACTTTGATCGATAAACATCATTTTATCTAACGGACTGTACTTCCCAAGTTTCTAAACACGACCGTTTAAGTGTGATTTTTATTAGTAAACGTAATAATTCATAAGTGCGTGCAGTTCAGTATAGTGCTCGTTTTGTGGCCCTGCACACCTTCCAGATATATATCTACATCATCACCAAGGCACATATTGTAAGTTATTTGATTTCTAACCTTCTGAATTACGAAAGTATTTTTATACATACCTATCTGTTAACACGTAACCTGTATTGTTACAGGTGCCTTTTTATTTAAATAATAAATACCCCTCATCGCTCTGGATCCTGCCTTTTCATTCCCATCATCCCCGTGAGGCTCCTCTACCTGCCCCCTCACAATCTGTGCTGATCGTGACAGCCGCGCGTGGCGCTGTCGACAGCTAGCGGCCATCCGCTAGGTGGCGACAGCGCCACGCGCGGCTTATAGCAAACCCCAAAATTGGGGTCCAACGGATTGTACTTTTAGGTACCTGTAGCAAAGCGATGAAATCGCGGAGTGAGCCACGCCTGGTACAACTGAGCCTCAGACGGTATTAGATGACAGTTTCATGGCCGCACAGCGCAGAGATGCGTGAACGCAACAACCATGACCTATGCGGCGCGGGAGCCCGCTGTAGGCGCAATGCAATCTGGTCGTATATTCCTATTGGCTGAATTGGCTAACCACTGTAAAGCGACCTCTATATCAGTATACAAGTATAAGTAGTCGTAGAACGCTCTTATGATGGTTTGTCTAAGATTTTGAAATTGGAATGATACTTATGACATTACGGGTGTCATTACGCTGCTCATCGTATCGTGCACAAACCGGTTGCGATCTTTAACTCCTTGACAAACAAACAAGCAAACCATAGGTATAGTAGAACTATTGTCAGGTAAACTTTTTGGTTTGGACTGGTAGAGTGAAAAAAGTTTACGTGATATTAGCTCGGTTATATTATTTGTAGTACTTATATGCGACCTCCGTAGTAGTAAGTATATGCGGCCAGGAAATGGGGATTGCCAGCCAAGTGAGATATAAAGTCCCAGTGAAGCGAGGCCGCCTAACAACACAAGGCTGGCAACACTCCTATCCCGACCAAGGTTTGTATAGTTTTTCTCAAAATTCACGTGGAAATAGAACTTTTTCCTAACCTAAAAACAACCTGGTCGCTTCTTATTTTTTTATTAGCCCGTTATAGTGTTCTACTGCTGGGCAAAGGCCTCTTGATTTCCACAAAAGTATATTAACTATCGCAAACTCTTAAAGTTATCACTCATCAGCCTAGCAGACAGAGCAAATAAAATGAAAATGCCATAACGATATAATTTGCCGTTTAAAACGGCTCGTAAAATAGATTATTTCCGTCATTCCATCCCTTCGTGCGGCTTTTTCCCGAGCTGAATATCAAAACGCTCATGAATGTTTTACAGCTTTCCAGGCTGGAATCCAATAGCTGGACGGCCATCAAATATTGACTACTTTTTTGATCTATTTTGTGCGGCATGCCCTTTCCACACAATGACGCTGGGAAATTATTGATACCCTGGTGGAGTAGTGGCTACTCTGGCTAGTCTTTTGTCTTTTAACGACCCCTCAGGCCGCCAAACTTAATACTGTTAAGGGCATCTATAGGCGCGAAGTCCGTGGATATTTGTTTCTTCTAGTTTTTTTAATGTAAGTATGTAAGTATTTATCTCTATAACTGTCGTATTTAGGTCGAATTTAACGTACATTTAACTTATCATTTCAAATATTAAGAAAAAAAACTACTAATAAAAATCGGCCCAGTTTTCATCTTCTAGTTTCAAAATTAGTCGCGCAAATTTGAGAGATATTTTCAGATAGGTACATAGTATGAGTGATATGGAAGGCGAAGCAAGAATACTTCTTCCTAGGGCAAAGTCTACATAGTGTCCGGTACTGCGTACCTTTTATGTCAGAACATCATTGTTTTTCTAAGTGTACAGTAGCGGAAAAAAATCTATCATATTTGTGTTTTTATTAAATATTTCTATATGTGATCGACTAAACCTACCTTAACTATTATCATATGAAAGCTCTTTAAATGGAGAGTAAGTATAATCATATATTACATTCATATGATATCATAAAAGACACTCGTTTTGCACAAATTTATTTAAAAGTACCTAAAATAACTAAAACGCAAAGTATAGGTAAAAGTGGTTTATTAACAAAAAAAAACAACAAAAATAACAGATTCTTGACTGAAAATCAAAATATATGATTAGTACTTGGTACTGAAACCCTTTGCATCAAGAACAGCTTGGCATCTTCGGGGTAGTGATGCAATCAGCTTTGCGAGGAAAGAATTTGGAATGCGTTCCCATTCTTCCTTTAATTGCTCAAATCTTTCATTGATATTTCTTGCTTTTCTTGCACTCACACGACGTCCTAGCTCCTTCCATAGATTTTCTATCGGATTCAAGTCCGGACTTTGACTGGGCCATTCCAAATTCCTCACTCTACGTTTTTTGAACCACTGCTTAACAAGATTCGATGAATGTTTCGGGTCATTATCTTGTTGAAATATAAACGCCCTGCCGAAATTTTGGCGTGCCCAGGGAAGAAAAACATCTTGTAATATTTCTTCATATACTTCCTTTGTCATAATCCCGTTTATTCGATGTAACGGACCAACGCCACTTGCACTGAAACATCCCCATACCATAAGGGAGCCGCCGCCGTGCTTGACTGTAGGGAGCTGGTACTTGGGGTCATAGCGAGCATTGTTGTCGGGGCGTCGTACGTACGTAATTCCATCTGTTCCAAACTGTAAAAACTTGGATTCGTCGCTCCAAATTACCTTTTCCCACATTTCGGCAGTCCAAGAAAGATGTTCTTTCGCATATTTTTTTCTAGCTGTCCGATTCTTCTTGGAAATAAGTGGTTTCTTAGCAGGGCGACGAGCACGAAGTCCACCATCAATCAGACGATTTCTTATAGTACGTACGGTCACAGAAACTGAATATCCAGCCGATATTTCTCGCATAATGTCGCTCGCCGTGAATCGTGGATTGTCTCTGGCTAATCTCAAAATGTTGCGGTCAACCAAATGTGATGTGCAGCGTGGGCGACCAGGTTTGTTGGGCTTTTTTACACATCCGTGAAGCTTTTCGTGTTTTAAAACCTTCGATATAGTCGACTGATGAAGTTGAAATTGCTTAACCAGCGTCGATTGCGTTAAGCCATTTTTGTACCCCATTACAATTGCTTCTTTTATAGCTACTGATAAGTTTTTATTTCCACGAGGTCTCCCCATGACGGAACTGATAATACTTACAAATATTGTTACGAATTAACACGATATTCTGTTTTTTATCGACTTATATACTACAAGTGACGGACGTCATGTTCCAGAAATACGAATTCAAATAGATTTTTGAAATATGTACCGGCCTGTTAGCATATATTGGGCCTAGAATAAATCAATACAACCTATTTTGATTAGTTATCAACAAATTCAGTCCCTGGTTTCATCTATTTTGATATATTTTACAGAAAAATCACAATATGATAGATTTTTTCCGCTACTGTATGTGTATGCTGTTGTGATGAATAACTTGACCTTACATTACGTATGAAAGAACGGAAGGTAGAATTCGTTGTAACAAAGGAGATTTTTTATCGGACGGTCTTCCTAACGTTAATGAGCAAATTAGTCTTACTTTGTACGTGAAACCGCCAAAAAACCGGTGGTCCCTTTTTATACAGACTGTAGGTATGACAAGGATTAACAAAGAGTCTGAAAAATGCGTCATGACGTCTCTATTTATCGTCGAAATAAAGTCTTTCAGAGATATGTACATACTTAATTCACAGATCACGGAGAAGAGAGACAGTAGTAGACGGGGCATACTCGTACTCCTATATTTTCAGAAAAAGAAATGTTTTTAATTTCTAAAAACAATCAACTTTGGGTTATTTCTACTCAAAATCACGAGAACAATTGATTTAAAAAGGAAATAGTGTCCGATAAAATTGCCAGTTTAGTGACGCTGTTTCACATACATTTTGTATAGACGTTACAAAACTGACACCCACAATTGGTATGAAAAACTATAAAAAATATTATAAATTAAAAAAAAAATCACCGCTTTGGGCAAGATGAAATTGAGATCCGATCGCTCTTAACTAACCGAGCTACCGAAGTTTACCAGAAGCTTGCAAATTTTTCCATTCCTTCCTTTTGTTAGGGATGCCTCCCTCCCTATTAGGAAATCTGTGTTTTTTCCCATTCTCCCTCAATTCAAAAATGTTCAGTGTCTTTTGCAGGCGTAGGTAGCTTAAAATTCCAGTCAAATATGTTACAACACAATATACCAAATTACAACACAATCCTTTCAACACGTAAAAATGTAATCAATCCAAGAGGATAACCCGAAAACCGAGATACAAAGGCAATAAATATTTGATAGGAATCTCAACGGTCTCAAATATCGCGTAAATAACGTTGGACGGCAAATCGCACTATCTGAGGGCACATAAGGCCGATTCTGCTCTGACATAATCGAATTTAAACTGTGTTGAGTCATAATAACATTACGCTAATATTAGGGCTTTTCGCGTGACATGTTTAGGCAGTCTAGTACTCCATTTTTAGGGTTCCATACCCAAAGGGTAAAACGGGACCCTATTACTAAGACTTCGCTGTCCGTCCGTCCGTTCGTCCGTTCTGTCACCAGGCTGTATCTCACGAACCGTGATAGCTAGACAGTTGAAATTTTCACAGATGATGTATTTCTGTTGCCGCTATAACAACAAATACTAAAAACAGAATAAAATAAAGATTTAAATGGGGCTCCCATACAACAAACGTGATTATTGACCAAAGTTAAGCAACGTCGGGAGTGGCCAGTACTTGGATGGGTGACCGTTTTCTTTTTGCATTTTTTTCCGTTTTTTTTTTTGCTTTATGGTACGGAACCCTTCGTGCGCGAGTCCGACTCGCACTTGCCCGGTTTTTTAACATCAAACAAACATCAAACATCAACATTTATTCAGCAAATAGGCCACAAGGGCACTTTTACACGTCAACATTGAATTTACATAAAAGCAAAAATAATAACATCAACAATTTTATAAAATAAAACTAACAATTCAATCTAACGTATTACAATTACTAAGAGATGTATATGGTCTCTTAATGTCGAATTACATACAAAATACACAAAAAAAATCTATAATATTTAGAGGTGTCAGAACTATACGATTATATAGTTTATCAAGTTATCCTTAGAGATGTATAGGGTCTCCAAGAGTCAATATCCTGTATAATTAACATTAATACATTCATTAAGAGAAAAGAAACATACGAGAACAGAATGAGGCGTCTCACTGTAATTAATTAATAAAAATTAAGTTACTAAGTATAATAGCTCGTGTTAGCTTAAACAGACCACGCACTAACGGCTCGGCCTCGACATCGAGCGACTTGCGTCGGCGGCAGCGATAACCATAGGCCGCCGTTGCAAGTCTCTCGATGTTGTGGCCGAGCCGTAAAGGTCACTAGTCCATTTCCATTTCCAACGACAGCTGCACTACTGTTCATTTTACTATGGAAATTGACAATAACAGCGAGACGTTCAGTACCGGTAGTGCAGCTGCGGTTAGAAATGGAATGTTACCATAACAGTGCATGAGTAGCGATAGTCGCGCGCCGCGTACTGTCGCTCGCCTATGAGATAGCCGTTTGGAGGTAGTCTGACCAGTGTCCTGTCGTTGTAGATTGTTGTTTTAACAATTTGATATGGTTTTTGTCTTATTTTGATTGGAGTTCTCAAAATGCAATCGGGAGTCGTCTCTTAAAGCATCTTGCTCGCCTCATGCTGATGATGCAAATCAAGGTCATATCAAAGATGAAAACCTTGTCAAACCAAATTAATCTTGTAATAAGCAGAATATAGTGTTCAAGTCTTATCTATAATGCATAGAAATAAAGGAAAAGTGAAAAAAAAACAGTATAAACTAGAGATGCACCGGATATCCGGTTACTATCCGGTATCCGGCCTATCCGGCCATTATTTTACTATCCAGCCGGATACCGGATAGTGACCTTCTATCCGGCCGGATACCGGATAGTGACATTGCTTGATTTCGGAGTAAACAAATTGGATTTAAGAAACAGACACGGTCATAATCGTACTTGTTTATTATTTTAAAACAATTTAATCATTCCACTGACTTGCACGTGCACTCATTTCGAACCTAGAAATGAGTCCGCGCGAACGTTTATTAGGAAACAGGTCAAACCTGCAGAATGCGCACCTGAAAAACCGAAATGTAGGTATAGTTCCGCCGGCCGAATATCCGGCGGCCGGATACCGGATATTCGGCCAGTGTCCAGGCCGGATATCCGGTATCCGGTATCCGGCCAAACAACTATCCGTTGCATCTCTAGTATAAACCGTTCAAAGAAGTGTGATAGACGATTTGTATACTCTTACGGTAGATGTCGCAAGGTGCCTCCTAAGGTGAATATGAAAGATATGCTCTCATCCAATTCTTTATACAGAACCGGCCTCCATGTAATAAATTTGAGTGAGCGCCTCCCGTGGGGTTAATGCATAATATGGGAAATTCCGGCTCAAAGATGACTTTGAAGTCGGAAAGCGAAAGTCGATATGTAAAGTAAACTGCGATATAACATATACAGGTTAAAGAAAACCTTCTTTAGATTCCTCATAAAATACCTTCTACCTATACCTATTAAATTCCTTAATATTAATACACCTTCTTCTACGTATTAAAGGGAACCTAATATTATAGACGTAATTATTTTATACTTACGTCCTTTAGCTTTTCTAATCCCGAACGTTATTTAGGCCACTCAGTGTCAGGAATTTTCATGGCCTAAATTATATGTAACGATAGTAAAAAAATGGACTTTTTCTATGTACCTGTGTAAGTATTTGTAGGTCGGTATATGATACATATCGTTGTCTGAGTAGCCACAACACAAGCCTTCTTGAGCTTACCGTGGGGCTTAGTTAATTTGTGTACATCATAAATTAATAAATAATATGATGAAATACTAACAAGTAGAACAAATACACTTTTTCGTTCAGCCATACAGGGTATAATTTTAATTTTCTCATTTTCTTTGTTTCAGATTTCAATCTTCGAATCTACAGTTCCTATCACCACGTTTATTCCGATAGGTAAGTAAATAAAATAGAGTCAAACCAACCTAAGTTGGCAGCGATTTTGATAGCCCAGACGGTGCAAGTGTTAATTAAACGTCGTAATTTCATAGACCTGACGTTTAAAAATAACACTTGCAGGCTATCAAAATCACTGCCAACTTAACTTAGTCTAACTCTAGATTTTTTTTGATAATCCGGCTAGATATTTTACAATCAAAGGAAAATCACGACGCACCAAAAACATTTTCATGTAAAATGTTGCCAAGACGAAAAAATAAGGCTCGCACTGCGTATTAAAGTTACCAGATCTCTTGTAGAGCCAAGCTTCTAACTGTACAAGCACTAACTTCACAAACTCTACACCTTAGTCAAAATATGTGGCTTGGCCGTTTCACAGACAGACAGACAGACAGACGGACAGCGGAGTCTTAGTAATAGGCTCCCGTTTTTACCCTTTGGGTACGGAACCCTAAAAACTGTAGGTATATTTCTTCTAGCCTAATATTAACTAAATATAGTAATCAATCCGTCAGTGGAAGCATTTGACGGTTCAAGGTCAATACAAATAACAATCCAGTCATGAGGTCAGCAGATGGAATCATCACTGATTCGTATCAGTGGAGTCTTAGCTTTTTTAGTACGTGATTACGTATCAGTTTGTTAACACGTTCACTGCGTAACAGGTCATTTTAACCCTGTACTGGACTTTCGCTTGGTGCGGCGACCGAAATACGTAACATCCCCTTGGTGCGAAGGCGATAATGTTGTGATATTTTAATTGTTTTATATAGTCAAGTATACATTTATGTTTGTCATTTAACATTCTACCTGACAGGATATAAATTAATTAACAGGTCACGTAAGACCTGTGCGCACCAGATTAAAACTTTTGCTATTCAGTGCGGAACAGGGCCTATATGACCTGTTGTGTACGGCCTTGTATAGCACTGCAGGTAAGGGCAATGCGCATTAGTGTTGTTACCCTGTTATCAATACACATGTTTGTTGATTATAATTTTAGTGGCAAAATGACTGCATATTATTCAGCCTTAAAAAGCGGATTAAAATGGTAGAGAAATTTATAATGAGCATTTTATTTGCGACTTGTATATTAAACGCCTGGATGGTATATGCAGCCTCTTAGTTAAAAAGGGAATTTGCTTCACTAAGTTGTTGGTGCAGTTTTTGACAAAAGTTTACATCAAACACGAAAACAATTTAATATGCAGACATTCATACACATTCAGTAAGAATTGCCTTAAAAATATACCTACAGTTAAAAATATGAATAAATTGAATCAATATATTTGTTTGTTTATCTTTCCCATTACTACTAAATCATCGACACTTTTACCCCTGCCCGCCCTGGCTGTGCGTTACAAGTCAATTTAGACCTGTTAATTAATTAGTCTATAAAAGCTCATCCAACCGTCATCAACTTCAGCGAGGCGAAAACAATATAAGGTAGATTAGTCATTAAACTAAACATTGTCATGATTAAAATTAATAAGTATATTTTTAGTAAATATATTTTAGGTTAAAATATAAACCCCTTCATACAGGCTGTAATTGACTTGTACCGCACAGCGAAAAAGTTCAATACAGGATTCTCGTGGGTTGTAACGCACTGGGAGCGAGTTCACAAAATGCAGCTTCGCATTGAACGTGTTAAGGAAGTGCTTGTCAATTAAAGATTTGAACACTGAACAAGTGAACACACATTGAGCAGTATTATGTTTTTACAATTTGTTGAATATGTTGTGATTTTGTTATATACAAGATCAATCATCAACACACAAGGTCGTGTGTTCGAATCTCGCTCTAGGCGGTGTTTCTACAATTATTTAATTTTTATTATCCTGTATCGTGTCACACTGCTGGGCAAAGGCTCTCCCCTTGATATCCACAACTCCCGTTGTGCTTTTCCGGCCAGTTACTGATGATTAATGAAGAATTGAAGACGTCTAAGTAGTCTCGCCACGTCCGCGCTTCTTTTGCGGCATCCACTTGGTGGCTATACAAGCAAGCTATCGGATGCATGCGGCTATTTAATTAATAGAAAAAATCCTTAGCAGTCGGCTCTTCTTACTTCAAAACTAACAAAGAAAAGTTGAATGAATCGAACAAAACGCTCCATAAATTAAACAGCGTCACTGCCATCCTCCCTAATGAGATGGGCGGCGATAAAAATAAAGGAACTCAAAAAGCACAAAGTCTGCGGCGGGACTGGCTCGTTAACATAGATCACTTTACCTTACATAATACGAGTAGATTGAGTATGGACTCGCGGTCACCAATCATAAGATCAGTTATGAATAATAATAAATAAAGCCTAGCTATTTCACATAAAAAAGATATGTAATTATATTCTAATGTGTTGTTATTTTAGTTGTTAGTTTTTTTTTGTATAGAGTTAGTGTGGTTAGTTTATAAGGTCGATTGAAATATGGATGGACCCCTTATTGGGTAAGATAAGTTACTATAGTAACTAGTACAAAGTTTGCCTAGACGGACTTTATACATATATTTATTTACCTAAACAATTTATTTACATAAATGCAACTCATTGCGTTTCACAGGGTAGTATTTAATTTTATAAGTAAAATAGCAGCTATTTGCGCGCGGTTCTAGTAAACGCTAAATAATAGTTCATATCCGTTACATTGCCTAATACATTATACACGGTGTAACATGAGGAAACCGAATAATTTTAACCACACATTTCTGAGGTCAAAAGAAGGAAAAATTTTAATATGAGTTTAGGCCAAATTCGCCAAAAAAATTTTTTTTTGTTTTGTTTTTTAAATTTTTAGGGTTCCGTACCCAAAGGGTAAAACGGGACCCTATTACTAAGACTTCGCTGTCCGTCCGTCCGTCCGTCCGTCCGTCCGTCTGTCACCAGGCTGTGTCTCACGAACCGTGATAGTTAGACAGTTGAAATTTTTACAGATGATGTATTTCTGTTGCCGCTATAACAAAAAATACTAAAAACAAAACAGAATAAAATAAAGATTTAAATGGAGCTCCCATACAACAAACGTGATTTTTGACCAAAGTTAAGCAACGTCGGGAGTGGTCAGTACTTGGATGGGTGACCGTTTTTTTTTGTTTTTTTTTTGCATTATGGTACGGAACCCTTCGTGCGCGAGTCCGACTCGCACTTGCCCGGTTTTTTTTTACTGTATTTGTACATAAAAAATAAATGTTATTGGTAAACTTGTCACTTAAAATTAATTTTTACATTTTTTTTCGTAAAACCTAATTTTTGTAAAGTGTTACTTGTCACTTTTTGACATCAATCAATAAGGATATTTAGACTACGTCCCATAGCAGCAACATGACCATCAGGCCTTTTACACTATGTAACAATAAAATCTTGTTTTTTCTTAATTAATATTATCTCTGAAATAAGGCGAATTTCAAAAAAGTTTATAGGACATTTTTGTCTTTAAATATGATCAGGAATACGCTGTTAAAATTATTCGGTTTCCTCGTGTTACACCGTGTATAATAAACTTAATTATTTGACCAATTTAATTGGTTTCTCGCACCGTCTATATGAGCCATCTATGGGTGGTAATCTACGCTCGTAAAAGTCGGTCATTTGCCGTACAAATTGTAATGTGTTCGGCTGAAAAATAGCTCGGGCACTAGAGCCGATAATGTAGGCCGCCATTCGTCAGTGGTGGACCCTTAACTGGTGGGAGTGGAGGTATCTGTATTGTTATTACCAAGCCCCCTACTCTGTCTGTTCTCTTTCACGGCGCAGCAACTAGTATCATTTCTCTCTCGTTGCTCTTTTAAAAATGCCGTTTGTCAAAAAAGGACAACCATACTGTTGACAAGATGGACTTTAAATCCAAGTGGCCCCTTTTTAGGCGACCCAGGTTGTGCATGTGTGCGTAAAAACGTATATGTGTGCTCTTTTAGGGATGTGAAAAGTCGATTTTAATCATGTTATATATCGATAAACGCTACACAGCGGAACGAAATAGCGATTAATTGAAGCTTCAATATCTTCGTTAAACATAAGCATAATTGAAATGCTAATGGATAATGAATATATTGATGTAATAAAATATTTCAATTATTGCGGACCACCTATTTTAGTAGGCATTTATGTATTTTAATTAAATATCTGAACTTTCCCTTGGTTCTCTCCTGGGGCGTGACTATAAAATTGTGATCTGATAACCACAATAAATAATAAAAGCGTTTTTGTTCATTTGAGGTATAGTTAAACCTTTGAAGTAAAATAAAAATTGCAAGAAATGTCGATAGTTTATCGATATGACTTTATCGACATCGCTACAGCAAAGTGGGTCGCTTTGTTAATCGTACACTAAACAAAAAGTGGTCCCACTGACAGCTCGCTTGGAAGGCATCTTTATATATTCTTATATCTATGGTTATTACCAGTTACCATACTATAAGGCCTACTGTCCACGGAAGCGTAGCTGCATAGACGCGTATTCGTCATTGTACGCTTGGTGTACGCTTGCTTGCAGCCTACATACAAAACCGCACAACTCTGTCCACGGAGCGGCAACGTCGCGTCAGAGAATACGCGTCTATGCAGCTACGCTTCCGTGGACAGTAGGCCTAAGATTCGTAGGTAGAAAGGTCTACAGGTCGCAGAAAGCAAATAGGGACTGGAACCTCAGGTGGCGTGAGCTTTCTCCGCCAAAAATGTGGGAGGTCGTGCCGCTCACGCATCGGCCTCCCGAAAATTCGTACTTTACTGGTTTGCCTAAATCAAACATTCGGTGAGTGATCGGAAGAGCATTGTCTAATGGCTCCTCTACACGATGGGCCAACGCCGGCCACTCCAAGGGACGCAGCCATGCGGTTGAATGAGATAGCAATATCACTTGCTCCCTCTAACGCATAAATGCGTCTCTTGGATTGGCCGGCGTTGGCCCATCGTGTAGAGGAGCCATAATGTTCATCGATTATTGGAGTCCGAACGTTGTGTGGTAATTGTGATCGAATGATCGCTATATCTTTACGAGGAATTAAAGTACAATGAAGCACGGAATTGATGAGTTAACTACTCTGTGTATTGTGTAATGATCGGAGTACCTAATTTGTTAGCATTTATGATAATTTTTAAAATATAATTTAAATAAATGTCATTTTTTGATATTGATAAAATATTGCTCGCAGCACGTGTTAAAAGAAAAGGCTGTATAAACCCTGTATCAAAACTATTCATTTTTCGACAACAATGTTGATATGAACGTTTGCTAAGCTATATTAACAATCGACCTCCCAGTACTATTACCTTCCTGGCAGCAATTCGAGGAAAAATCGCCGGCAATATGTCAGCGCGCGAATGTCAAGGGTTCATTATTGCCGCGCTCTGTTTTTCCCTGGCTTTTTAAAAAGGGGGATATTAATTGTGTGCTAACATATATAAATGAAGAGCGTTTTAAAGGTTAACATGTTTTTTTTTAATATACGAAGAAACAGATGGGTGAAATTTAAATAGGTTTTGCTTGGATGACTTTGACGTAAATAAACTGAAATAAATGTCATATACTAAGAAAAAGTGACCAAGGCCTCCAGTGCCCCAGGCTGGAATCGAACCAGCGTCCTCTGCTATCGCGGCAGGTGCCAAGTGGCAGGTTGTAGGTGGTTTCTACTTGATAAAAAACAAATTAAAATATTTCCTGGAAAATAATTTAATTTGTTCAAATACTTCATAGTTTTGACGTAAATGTCAAAAATTAGTATGTTTATGATATTATTTAATTTTTTGGAGTTTCGTAATAAAGAAACTAATATTAAAGTACGTATTTAATATATATAACGATTGAAACCCTCTCATATAAGTAATGTCATTTGTTTAGTATTTACAATACAAGTTTCATAGAGTCTATTGTGGGGTTAAGTCGATTTATGCTAGATTTTACTATTACTTACTCGTATTATAGGGCTATAAATGTTTCGTTTCTTAAGAAATTATTATACCTACTTTGTTGACTAATTAACATACCCCGGCCGGCGAGAGCAAAAATGCGTTGACAGCTTAATAGTGCGAGTACACACACTTTGGTCGATGTCGATAAAAACAACACGATGTACTGGACCACCGTTATGATATGCAGAAGTATTAATTATTGTTGTAAACAAAATTAAAACCAAGTGTTTGTATTTATTCAGTATTTTATGTAATTTTCGTAATATACAATTAGCATTTTTTCTAATTTTTCTGATTTTAAACTCCTTCGCCTTGCCGATAAAATCCATTTCATCCAACTAAAGGACCGTTCTAAATCTACTGTAGTAATCGGAGCAAAACGAAATAATTCATAGTGATTATGAATTTGTTCTGTATTAGGTAGTTCCACTTCGCTGCCAGATATCAATTTATTTAAATTGTTTAAAGTTAAAATGCCAACGTTCTTCTTCAACACATTCTGATACTTATTGTGAATAACTTTACCTTGAGGATGTAACCGTAATTTTGACAAGTGCACTTTCAACTTGTGAACTATATTTAAACTGGCTTCGAGACTTAAATTTTGATTTTGTAATTGTTTTATTGTATTAGGTATTATTGAAATAGAATTATTTATCCATTTAAGGTCATTCAAAATATGTCGATAGAATAGTCGATATTTAATTAAGCACCAGGAGCAGACGCATTTTTGCTCTCGCCGGCCGGGGTATGCTAATTAAGGTACACTTGTTTTAATCCAAGTTACATTGTAACCTTGTTAGTGGCAGGGCTGTGCTATAAAATAAGTAAGTAGGTACTCAGTTGAATTGTAAATGAATAACTTTCTTTTTTTTTTCAGATTGTGAGGAGACGTCAAGATTATGGAAGTCAACAAATTCCCATGGACGCGTTACGTATGAATGAAGATAAACCGACTGGTTTCTGAAAGAAAAAGAGTTTTCAGACGAAACTGAAACAATAGTCATGTGAAGGAAACATTAAAACTTGATGCAAACTGTCATATCTACTAAGCATATCTTGGAACGCTAAAAGCTTACATATCTGATTCCTTTTATGCTAGTCACCATTTGTGATTAATCTAGATAGTAAAGAATTGCTCAAATTTTATAATTTAAGTTCTATAAGACTCGAAGTATTGAAATGTATAAAATTTAGAGAAGTTGTAGATGAGTGAGAGAATAAAGATGAAGTTCTTCAGTATGCTGTTCTTAAGAAGACGCACATGGATACTAAAGGCAGTGCTGGTGTTAACGGCGTTATGGTTCATGGTAGCACTGCTGACTACCAATGGTAGTAGGAATTCCTTAGTTGCACCGCCGATAGAATATGAGGACGCGGAGGCGAAACCGTACAAGATGGCGAAACCTACGTCCGTGAAGAAGAAAAGCGATAATTATGGAAATAATCTGTCGGATGGTGAGTTACATTAAGTTTTAGTTATTTCTGAAAAAGCTTAGTTCATTCATCATCATCATCATTAGTTAATTATAAGTTCATTAGTCAGTTATTTTCTTTATATTAGTCTTCGCATACAGTTATCAAAAGTGCGGGTAAAATACTTTGATATATATGTAAGGTCATGTGGGGTATAAGAAAAACCATTTATTTGCTCAGGGCGAGAGCAGCAGTATGAGGATTCCTTACATGTGTTTCTCTTGCCCCAATGTTTCTCTGACCCCATATATGCATTATACAGGGTGTCCCAGAATTCGACGTCAAGCCGTAAACGGATGATAGGCCAAGTCATAACAGTTATCATAAAAATACAAAAAAAAATCCAACTCATGTTCTTTAAAAAATATGGTCACTTTAAAAATTCACAAAAAAATCCACACCCTGTAATTATTCAAGATTACACAATAATAAAAAAATAAGAATAAATTATGGAATTTGTAGTAACAAGACTTAAAGAACCATTACAGGGTGTGGATTTTTTAGTGAATTTTTAAAGAGACCATAATTTTTAAAAAACATGATTTGGATTTATTTTTTATTTTTATGATAACTCTTATGACTTGGTCTATCATCCGTTTACGACTTGACGTCGAATTCTGGGACAACCTGTATATGAGGTCAGAGATAGGGGTTCCATTAAGCCTTTAGTAATATTACTCTTCATTGCATGACCTGTGGTGTTGGTAGATGTATGATAACTGTTTTTTATTACATGTACATTAATGGTTTTTGGTTATTTAGTGTATTTTCATTATTTTGTACATTATGTTATTATGTTATGAATTTTGTTATAAATGTGTTTGTGATTAAATCGATTACCACTGTCTACTTGATAAGATGAGTCTGCATTTAATGCGGAATCGCAAAGACTCATAAAGAAGCATTTAAAATATAGTAAAAACTATTCATTTTTAGGGTTCCGTACCCAAAGGGTAAAACGGGACCCTATTACTAAGACTTCGCTGTCCGTCCGTCCGTCCGTCTGTCTGTCACCAGGCTGTATCTCACGAACCGCGATAGCTAGACAGTTGAAATTTTCACAGATGATGTATTTCTGTTGCCGCTATAACAACAAATACTAAAAACAGAATAAAATAAAGATTTAAATGGGGCTCCCATACAACAAACGTGATTTTTTACCAAAGTTAAGCAACGTCGGGAGTGGTCAGTACTTGGATGGGTGACCGTTTTTTTTTGCTTTTTTTTTGCATTATGGTACGGAACCCTTCGTGCGCGAGTCCGACTCGCACTTGCCCGGTTTTTAACCGTTGCTGCTCTTAAATGAGAATGGCCATTAAAGCACCTTTTAGAATCACATAAAGACATTAAAACACTTAATTTGCATAATTCCCTCATACAATCGCATCGTTTGTAAGTCATGCACAGGAAATGGTTATGATAATCTGAAGCTAGAATTTCCTTTCCTTGAGACTTTCGTCCGCGACGTTTGAGTAGTCTTTTCAAAAGGGCTTATGTTTGTATGGTTTTTATAGCGAAATAAGCCCTTTTGTAAATAACACTCCTCGATTGTTCTAAGATCCACACAATTGAAATGCTAATCGAGATAGGGTCTATGAATTGCATGAATACCAATCGTACTTGTGCTGACTTTGGAGTGGGGAACTTGCATTCAAAATATTTACCTCATTTTTGTATCGCCTTTAAATTGGCTGTTTCTTTTTCACACAGTCGCGCGATCTGGAGGCCAATTCGAACGTACCCGTACGTATTTGGTTATCTTTCGCTCGTATTTGTCCGTACATGTATTGGCGCGATCGAGCGAGACGCACAGGCGAATGTAAACAATGTGACGTCTTTTCTGTGGGTCAACAGATTTCAAGATGTTGTTTATCCCGTACTAACTTTCGTTCAGCGTGGCCTACATATTAATCCTACAGATTTAGTATGGCTAAACGCTGAAATAATATTTGCTGTTTATATGTTTACTTTTTAGTTTGCTAAAAGAAAACTTACATTAACAATTTTAATTGGACGTTAGTTTTCCCGAGTGAAGCCAGAAATGACAAACTTACTGTTGATGTTTAAGTGTAAACTGCGAAAGTGCGAATTCAAAATGTTATTCAGTATTAATAAGTTTAGCTTTTAAAAAGTTACCGTGGTTGACTTTAACTCTTAATTCTAATCTTGCTTTATTCATATAACAGAGCTTGTATTCTCACAAACATAAACATTTCTCAGCATTAAAAGTAATGCAAGTTCCCTATTGAACTATTTGACTTTGTACATGTTAGTTGTGTCTAATGTTGCTGCATGTTTGTTAACTGTGTTGCTTTTACTTTTATGTTTTGCATGATTGGTTATCACAGCAAAGAAACGGATCAATTGGATGGCTCGGATTGCTTCTAAAAATGAAGAAGGTAACGTTGATGGTGCTTTATTATTAATACGCAATTTTAATAATAGGTCCAGTACAGGGGGCCGATTTTTGTATTTCGACCACTCGATTTCGTGTATTTCGTTAAATAATATCTGCACTACTAGGCGTTTAAATTCTACTAATAGAATTGCATTCGAGTGGTCAATACCAGTAGATTCCAAATTTCAATCGTTAGTATTTCAAAATCGTATCGTTGGTTTTTCGCCGTTTTCCACCGATTTTCGAGAGACGAAATCGAGTGGTCGAAATTCAAAAATCGGCCCCCAGTACACACTTTAGTCCAGTGGTTCTTAACCTAGGGGTAATTACCCCCATGGGGGTAAAACTGGTATTTTACGGGGGTAATAAGCTAACCTAATATAACAATACAACAAACGTACAAGTTTTAATTTTTATTACCATTGGGAGGAGGGGTAAAATCAGGTTCCCTAGTTAGTCATAGGGGTGACCGCGGACTGAAAAGGTTAAGAACCACTGCTTTAGTCACTACTGATACATCAGTTCACTTATTATCCTATGTTCTGTCAAGAGATTTGATTAATTTACCTATTACAGACGTATATACCTAGTGCATAATCCTTTTCCGTTGTATTTTCACGGAAACGTACGTACGTGTAATGCTATTTCAGTCAGTCTCAATACAAAAAGTGCTGAGGTTGACTTCAGTAGCAAATCCGAAGAAAATTATTATGCACTCTGTGACAGAGACAATAATATGAGATCCCAGTAACTTTAACTTCAAACTTCAACATTTATTCAGCAAATAAGCCATAAGGGCACGTCAATATTCAATTTACATACAAGCAAAGATAATAATCATACATCAACAATTATAAATAAAATACAACTAACTGCAACTACCAATTCAAACTAACACTGATATTCAACCTAACATTTGATAGTCTCATTGACTGTACATATGTATTAAATGCCACGGTCATGTCCCCAACGCTTATTTGACTAGATTGCACTTATTGGATATAGTATTTTATTTTTACGACACAGCTTTAAAAATAAATAATGTTTATCTATCTCCGTCTCAAAATAATATACCTTATCTGCTAAGGCTATTCATAAATTACATCATTTCAAATTGGGGGGGAGGGGTCTGGACATCTGATGATGGTAGCATTGCGTAGGAGGAAACGGGGTCATTCGAAGCATAATTTTTGGATGATTTGGGGGGGGGGGTCAAAAATCGACGACGTAATTTATGGACAGCCCCTAACCCCCCCGTATACATAAAACTTTACGGGCCTGATTTAGTGAAATTATGTTTTATCCCTTTCGTACAAATACATAACGCAAAATGACAGATAACGACAAGCGATTATTAGCTATTCGAGGTAGCGCGTTTATGAATAGGGGGGTAAGACATTAAATACATATCTGTAAAAACCCTCCTCTTGTCCATTGAAAGAGGAATGTAGCTTGAACAGCGGGCCATGATGATTGTGATGATGATGATGCTAATGACTAACGTTTCGTAGGTCTAGGTGTACTAGCGGCGCCTGGATCAGACAACGCACCAGGAGAATTAGGAAAGCCTGTGGTTCTTCCGAAGAACGTCAGTGAAGAAACAAAGGCTGCTGTAGCTGAGGGGTGGAAGAAGAATGCGTTCAACCAGTACGTCAGCGATCTCATATCGATTAGGAGGAAACTGCCGGATCCTAGGGACGAATGGTGAGATTCAATCAGTAAACACTATCTGCTAGAATTTTCTAATTTATCTATTACAGCTTAGGTAGCATAGTTTAGTTGAAAGATTAAATTTATTAACGGCAGTAACGGCGATAACGGCATAAGGCATTATGTCTATATAATGTTGAGCTATTGAGGCTATTTAATGAATTAGAGTCATATTATGCAACGACATATTTTGATTATCATCCAAGCTGGAAGGATTATTGTTAATTGCATCTTCGAGGTCTTCGTAGGTCGAGCTTATAGCACACCCATTCAAATTAACTTTCATTGTAAAAAAAAAAACATTTCAAGCCATGACAAGGTCAAGACACCAAAAAATACTTGGTGTGCAACATCAACGTCTCTTATTCACGATTATTTTAATGAATGTTGATATTTTTTTTACCAGGTGCAAAGCACCAGGGCGTTTCCTCAAAGATCTCCCGCAGACGTCCGTCGTGATCTGTTTCCACAACGAAGCCTGGTCCGTACTGTTACGGACCGTCCACTCCGTGCTCGACCGATCGCCGGAGCATTTGATCAAGGAGATCGTGCTTGTGGATGACTTCTCTGATATGCGTATGTATTGGATACGAACAATCTTATATGTTCAAACAAAAACGCCTCCTTTTCATCTAAAGGAAAACCCTATTTAGGGCACCAATGTATGTTAATGCACGTACACTTGAAGTTTTTTTATACTATATAAAAAAATTAATATAAGTACTTAAATAAATCTTTAAAATAGAAAATAAAACTAAAAACTGGAATATTCTTAGTGAGCCTTAGTGACTCAAATGCAGTCAATTTGAGTAGCAATATTTGAGAAGCAAATAAAACTTTTGCATTAAACTTGAAACAACAAATAAAATATGCAATAGAAGATTCTACGAAAGATTCTGCATTTAACTGAGGCGGTTGGTAAGAAGCTAGGTCAGCTACCAACTGATTAATAGGCTTGTTTGCTTTATTTTAAATACATAAACTCGTTATAGTCCCAAAATTTTAAAATCACAGCGCAACTTTACCAACAGCCTATAATAAATATGTATGTATATCTACACAAATGTAAAGAGTTCTTAGACATTGACAATTTTCCATTCATTTCCAGCTCACTTGATGCAGCAATTAGACGACTACATGTCGTCCCTGCCGAAAGTGCGGATAGTCCGAGCTCCGCGCCGGGAAGGTTTAATCAGGGCCCGCCTGCTCGGGGCGCGATACGTGACTGCGCCGGTCCTCACCTATCTAGACAGCCATTGCGAGTGTACTGAAGGTAAACTTATTGTTGCCAGTAGGCAAAATGTCTGGGCTTTTGGATCGATTTTGTTATTCCTCACACCTTGCTAGAACTTTAAAGAGATCTGCAGACAAGCTTGAGCAATTTTTTCTTCCTGTTTCTGAAGAGCTACGTATAATGCGCTAAATACATCTTAATCTTAAAATAAACCCGACATGAATGAAGTTAAATGCACGCTTTATTACTGGAAAACACGTATCACACCTGACACGTATACACGTATATATGCTGTAGTCGGAGACAGTAAAATTTCAGACCAATAATTAACACGTAGCCTGGCCTACCTCCTAATCTTATCCTTAAGTTTTTGAAGATAATGAGTATTATGACAGTAGCTCAACACTAATATTTATTCAGCAACTAACTTGATTTATTTTCAACTTGGTTTAACTATTCTATACATTACATAATATTTTTTAGGATGGCTTGAACCTCTACTGGACAGGATAGCGCGAAACAAAACTACAGTCGTATGTCCCGTCATCGACGTAATCGACGATAACACTCTTGAATACCACTACAGAGACTCCACGTCCGTCAACGTTGGAGGATTTGACTGGAACCTTCAATTCAATTGGCACCCAGTGCCAGCCAGAGAGCGTGCCAGGCATGTCAATACTGCTGAAGCAGTATGGTCCCCAACTATGGCTGGTGGGCTATTCGCAATTGACAAAGAATTCTTCGAAAGATTGGGAACGTATGACAGTGGCTTCGACATTTGGGGAGGCGAAAATTTGGAGTTGTCCTTCAAAACGTGGATGTGCGGTGGGACGCTAGAAATCGTACCCTGCTCGCATGTTGGACACATATTCAGGAAACGATCTCCGTATAAGTGGAGGACTGGTGTTAACGTGTTGAAGAAGAATTCAGTTCGGCTTGCTGAGGTATGCAAACCTTTAAATAGGTAGTTATATAAGCTCTGTTCCGAAACTCCGAAAACTGTTTGAAATCGCGATTTTTATTTATCGCACCCAGAATAATATCGCAGAATAGACAAACGCCTGAGAGCAAATGGGATAAATGTTAGTGTTTTACTAGTACATATAATATAATAATTTAAACTAGCTGGATGATTCTGTTCACTTAAGGTATGCTTTTGTTTAGGTATGGTTGGATGACTACGCAAAATACTACTACCAAAGAGTTGGCAACGATAAAGGCGACTTCGGCGACGTCAGTGGCCGAAAAGAGCTGAGGAGAAAACTACAATGCAAATCCTTCGAGTGGTATCTTAAAAACATTTATCCTGAACTCTTCATCCCTGGCGAGTCAGTGGCCCATGGCGAGGTGAGTTTATCATTATTTTTCTCGTTTTCTTTAGAAAATTCTAATAATATGAATAGTTTTATGATCCTCAATTTCGAGTGCTAATTTATGTTGACATTGAACGTGCCTTCAAAATTACCTATGCAGATCCGAAACGTGGGCTTCCAAAAGACGTGTTTGGATTCACCAACGCGCAAGTCCGATCACCATAAACCCGTCGGACTGTACCCGTGTCACCGGCAAGGCGGCAACCAGGTTAACTGTCGTTTACACCACCTAAAGCGGCAGTACCACTTTCTAGGAGTTTCTGTTTCTTTTTGTGTCCTTTTGAGTTCTTTTTGCACCGTTTAAGCACGTTTAGCACGCCGTATAGCACACGTTGCATGGATTAATGTTTTCTGGTTTTTTCATCACGAGTTAGATGCGAAATGAAGCATTTAGCCGCAGATACTGCCTCGATGGGGAAGATGTTGATGAGAACTCATCGAAAGAAGAACATCCTGTTATGATTCATAAGTGCCACTACCAGGGTGGCAATCAGGTAGCCTGAAATGAAATACGTGATTTGGGTGTGTCGTTATTAGAAGGGCTAGAGTGGCAACCTTCTTTTAAGTTCAACTTATTCAATTATGTGGAATAAGTGTTTCATCATCAACTCTTACAAAAGAATTTTCATTATCATTCGGTTTAACATGATCACTTGACTTAATAAGGATTGATTCTTCGCGCGGCACATTACACACGCTCAAAAGCTTGTATGGAAATTCCAACAAACCGTCACGTTTCCTTATGCTCTTGAGTGTATTTTCTCGAATGACGTCACGCTATTTCTATATGTAAAAGATCGTAGAGTGATCCTGCGTATGGATGGTGGCAATCATACTCAATGTTTTTACGCCATTTTTCTATCCCACCTTATCTGTCGAGTGATAATGTTACCCGGGCACGCTTTCTTTTGGCACGCCTTTAAACTTATGGATCACAATAGATCGCGAACCGCGGATTGGATACATGCCTCGACTCCGCCGCCGGTCCAGAAGACATGAAGAAGCCGGTCGGCGCCTGGCCTTGCCATGGGGACGGAGGCAACCAGGTTTGTCATAGGCTGTCTATGTCACCTCACTTTTCCTTTCATGTAGTTGGTGTTGGTGATTCATCCAGTAGCGGTAAGTTGGTGGGTAGATTGCCTAGCGCAACTGACTGCGAATTCTTTAATGTCCCGCGATTTGCTCCGGAATATTAGAGCATGTTTACATACGGTTGTCCCGCAATGGACCAAGTGTTGTGCACTGTAACGAATCCTTAGCAATATAAAGTAGAAACGCGGTAAGTTGTGATCTAGCCTTTAATGTAGATTAATTTACCAATTTAGCGTATTTTTAAATAACACACACTAATCGGTACTTACCCTAGTTTGACGCACCAAGGTCTAACAAGTATGCTTAAATAATGCTTTCATAATATTACTTATTTTAGAATAGAATTAATTCATAATTTTTTCCACAATTTAAATAAGGCACGACGGCATGGTAAATGGCTTTGATTATTTCAGAGGTAAATTAATGTTCTAGATAAGCAATAGTAGAAAGAGCTTATCTTTTAATGGGATCCTTAAGGGTTAACAAATGGAGAAAATAAATCCGTACTGGTAATTGTATAAGTTCAAGTTATTTAAGCCAATATTACTCCTACAACTTGGGTACTGCCGCTAGGTTTATTAGTATTAAGTGACGTTTTATTTCATAATCTGACTAATTCATGTTAAACATATTCAATACATCATTCATTGTATTTACCATAGTTGAATATGTTTAGATTGTTTAGTATATTCTTCATCTGTATTTATTTGTGACTTGTGTTTGTTTGACTTTAGTAACTAGTGTAAGATATACTTTTAACCGAGGTATGGGTCTTCCTGTTTTGTATATATTTATGGTTTAACCTGATTCCTTTTCCCCATTAAAATTAGAATATAGTTTTTGTTTGACTTTGCTTTTATAATTAATTTTGTTTTAGCCATTAGACACATTCAACTGACCATTTTTAAACCTTATTACGTTGTAATAGAGTTAACAAATGTCCATTTACTTAATTGTATCTAATAGGCCGTCTGTTATAACATAATGCATAATGTTCACAGTACTGGATGTACTCGAAAACGGGTGAGATTCGCCGTGACGAGACGTGTCTGGACTATTCGGGGCACGACGTGGTCTTGTACCCGTGCCACGGGGCCAAAGGCAACCAGCTGTGGCTCTATGATGAAAAAGTAAGTATAACATACTAGCTTTTACCCGAGACTTCGGGCTCGATTCGGATTTTGAAATAGATATCTTTTAGACATCACCAAGATACGATAACGATATGTTTAAGATCTAACCTGACAAATTTGACGTTTGCGCGATTCTGGAGATACCCTTGAACGATTTCCTCAGGATATGACTTAGAGATCCAATTCACATTTAATATATATCTTACGCTATTTAACGTAAAAGTGACATTGGTTGCCCGAATTGCGCTGCAAAAGAGAACTAGTTGATATCTAAACTATAACGTATCTAGAATGGATCTAGTACGTGTCGTCTCTTGTGAATATCTTGAAGTTCGAATACGGCAGTTTGTCGTAGGATGTTTTTTTTAAGCTTATTAAGAGTGCTACTGCTGGGTAGGTTTAAGAAGTATTAAGTGCAATATATATCCAGTTGTTGAGTAATCGTCCCGTCATCCATCCCTCCATCATCGCGCCATCGCTCTTAAAGGCCGACCACTTGGCGTTTACGTTCTGGCACTCACAATAAAATTTATGTTAAAACGTGACGGCGGAATCTGTCATTGTTTATGTCATAAGATGACGTTAGTGGGTTCGATGCAACAGGCCCAATTTTTGTTACCATCATCTTTTTCCTCGCGTTATCCCCGCATTTTGCCACGGCTCATGGGAGCCTGGGGTCCGCTTGACAACTAATCCCGAGAATTGGCGTAGGCACTAGTTTTTACGAAAGCGACTGCCATCTGACCTTCCAACCCAGAGGGTAAACTAGGCCTTATTGGGATTAGTCCGGTTTCCTCACGATGTTTTCCTTCACCGAAAAGCGACTGGTAGATATCAAATGATTTTCGTACATAAGTTCCGAAAAACTCATTGGTACGAGCCGGGGTTTGAACCCGCGACCTCCGGATTGAAAGTCGAACGCTCTTACCGCTAGGCCATCAGCCCAATTTTTGATATTCAATCCTATACATTTCAATGTTTTTATTAGTGATATAATTACTATTATCTTCGTTTTCTTGCAGTCGAAGCTACTGAAGCATGGTTCCAGCGAAAAATGCATGGCGATATCGGAAAACAAGTCCAAAATCATCATGGAGTCCTGCAACGAAGATGAAATCCGGCAACTGTGGACCCTCGAAAACTTCCGCCCCGACAGACTGGGCCCAGAACTTATGTTTATTTAAACCGATAGAGTGGGTTCAGAACTATTGTTCATTTGAACAACGAATGGACCCACTGCTACTATTGATATAAATATGGACATTTTGAAATTGGACAGAAATATGTGTCTTAGTGTTTATAATGAAATTATTATTAATGATTCACTTGTTGTTGAAAGCAATGTGTGCATATCTGTGTTTAAATTTAAAAGTGATTTTAATGACGGACTAGTTAAATGAAATAATGAACCGGTAAGACCATATTATGATGACACTAATGAAAGGTGATTAGAAGTTTTGGGAAATAGTGATGGAACAGTATTTCATTCCGTTGTTGCTGAAGCCGTGTTGATGTTGTAATATGAATAAAATGCATTTTCACTAAAATAATAATCTATAATTAAAAAGAGATTGTGAACATTTTAGTGAAAAGGTATTAGGAAATGTAATGAATGTAGGTCCATAGATTCATGATTTAATCCCTTTCGATTAAACGGGTGATGTAAGTCGATGTACCTATTTGTAAAGTTTAAATAGTGATGCAGTTTTTGGCCTAAATTATAGGTTCCTCGAGGGCGATTCGACTCGTATCTGTCAGGTTGTCATAGCGACATTTCTGATTGAAGATATGACACTGTTGACCGCTGACAGACCATACCCAAAACCGTTTTATAACAAGATTATTAAATTCGAATCGCCCTCTTTGATTTCTGTGCCAGTGAATATTCAGTAAAACTGTGTAATTGTTTGATATTTAACTCCCATTTCAATTCCAATGGAAAACTAGAAATCTCATTGGTGTATTTATTTAATTTAGTAGGTTTTTAATTGAATTGGATTTTATATTGGCATTAATAATTATAGTACCTATTGTTATTTTTTGTTCTTCTATTTCGTTGTGTTATGAATACGTATTTTATGAAATTATTTAGCTAAAGAGAGTAAAAATTTAAAATGTTTGTACATATCTTGAAATACATATGATTTTTATAAATACATAGTTACATAAATAAAGGCTTCATAAGTATTGCTAACGTAGCAATAGTAACAGATATTTGTATATTTCGATTTGTGATTTGACTACAAAACTAAACTTTGATAGGGTAACGATACAAAAGTATGAATATTATTTCACTTTTATTTAGAATAGGTATAGTTTTTGTTTATTAAGTTATTTTTAGATCGAATTTATTTTCTTGTACAGTCGCCATCAGATATATTTGAGCGGCTAAGGTACTCACAAATATCTGAACACGCCTCTATTTTCAAGGTGTGTGTTCAGATATTTTTGAGTACCTCAGGCGCTCCAGTATATCTGATAGCGACTTTACTTGTAATGACTACGGAGAAATCGTAACTAAAATTGACTGAAATTACGTAGAATAGTTCAACTTTTTCTAGATGCTCTTCGTCTAAAATACTTAAAATAAATAGTTCAAATGTAAGGTAACAATAGTGACAACCGTTCACATACATATCTAAAGCATATCTGTATTTTATTATATCAATTCAACAATATAATTACTTTTACCAATTGATGAACAAACCAATAAGGAATTCCATTTATATCAACTTGTTGGTTTTAATAACATCTAAAATTGAGTTTTTGTACAAAATGTCCTGAAAATAATTTACCGACTTTAATTGTTATTCCATATCCATAGTCCTATCAACAGGGTCTGGGACTCATTGCGTTATCTTTATTCTTTATTTTCCATTGTTATAAGATACTTTAACATTCCTACAACCATGTGATTCAATTGAATAGTAATAACTACTAGAGCGTACAAATTTAACTGCCTGTTAATGTGATGTGTTGAACGGCTACAGCTGCGAAATGAACTTGATCTAAACTAAACACAAAGGTTTTCCCTTCTTTTAAATACTTGCAATAGTTTCCTGTTTTGTCCTCTAGCCGCCCATACGTCAAACCTTGCCAAGCAAAATTAAATTTTATTTTGTCAACACAAAGTTCAAATTAGAATGGAATAGGAGACCTTTTTATAGGTACCCGGGCGGCTAGAGGTTATGAAGTTGACAGTTTTGTAAAAAAACACGCAATTATTACATACAATAAATAACCGATTTGCAAGACCGAAGTGATCCCATAAGAGCGCTGCAAACAGTTTTGTGCGGTGCTCTAAAATACATGTTACCGTACACAGTACAAAAATGATTTTAGTTATGGTTATGTAAAAAGTTAACTCTTTTATTTTTTTTTCGACCAAATTGAAGTATTTGGTCAAACAAAGATATTGCAAGCTGCACTACTGGTTATACCGTGAGGGCAGTAGGGTAGAGTGGGGTACCGTGGATCACGTGGGTCACAGTGAATAAGTAGATATATATCTTAAAACTTTACTTGTACACAGATAAAGGCTCTCTATGAGACATTTATCCCAGGCATAAAGTTTCATAAAAAAAAGTCTTCATTCAGAATATTGCGATCGGTGTAAACAAGATGTAAACACTTACAAAATAATTTGTAACTACCAATAAGTAAATTCTCCTAATAACTTACCTTGTTTAGATCATTTACATTTCGTGCAGCGCCGAGCTATGTAAATGCGCAGTGACAGTCGTGATTAATGTCATTAATTTAGGTGACAATTAGAAGACATCGGCCCAGTCAGCGTTCGCCAAAGTCATTAAGGATTGACAGCAGCGCTGTCAGCTCAATTTTAACGTAAATGAGAGTAATTAGGGACTATAATTTAATAGTGTTTTATGATTTATATTTTTTGGTTTGATTTTATCAAGCTTGTAAAAGCTTGTCGGATTTTATGATACTGTACGGTCTTTAGTTTTTAAACGACATTCGTCTTGGAGTTAGACCAAAAAAAGTCTGCAGCGATTTTGATAGCCCACGCCGTGCAAGTGCCGCCGATGTTTGACGTTTAGAATAAAATCACTTGCACTGCGTGGGCTATCAAAATCGCTGCAGACTTTTCTTGGTCTAACTCCAGTACCTATTATATAAGCAACGCTGACTGACGCGCACGCGTGTGACGGATTTTAGCTACAAGGCACTCGCGCGCGTACGCTCGAAATGGACTAGAAAAAGAAATATTTGTAACCTTTTTTTTTAACTTTTATTGCGGATTAGTGGATAGGGTGTCGTTTAAAAACTCGTTTTAGTCATTTAACCCTAGAAAATAAAACTATGAGTTAAGTACCTACTTTTGACTTGATACCGATAAAATAAATGATAAATAAATATTTTTGTGAGTGATCGATTAGTTTAAATAATGTTGTTTTACAATGTTGTGTTATTAAAAATAAACTTTTATAACTGCCAGTAGGTCTTCCTAATATCCATATCAACATTATGATATCATATAAAAAAAAGTTTAAAATTTTTGTTGTTTTCATATATTATTATACTTAAGCATTTTTAGTTTTCCCCAGAATACCAAACCGATATTATTTAAAAATTGCAAAATTTTGGAAGACGTTTTTGCATTAATATATTCTCATGCAGACAGTATTTTTCGATCCTTCAAGTAGGTATTATAAATAAATAATAACCATTTAATTTTGTATATTTGACATTCCGAGTAAGATAATATAATAAGACTCATCCACAATTTGAATTTGGCTCCATGACTTACTGAATTGTATTAGGTATGCTGTGACATAATATTAATGTTTAAATTTCAGCTAGATATTATGAAATTACTCATGAACCACTCGTTATATTTATCACGTTTGAATGATACGTATCGATTATGTTTGTACTCCGCAGATCTACCGAATTAAGTTTTTGAACTGAATGGATAGAATCACCGACTCACGGCGCGATTCGGGAACTGAATTAGACATTCACTAGATATGAAATAGTAACGATATGTGACGTTCCACGGCAAAAGGTACATATGGCCGCAATAATATTGGAGCGGCGTTAATAACAGCGTGAGCGCCAACCGCCATAGGGTAACTTTTCCCGTGGAATGTCACATATCGTTACTATTTCATATCTAGTGAATGTCTAATCCATTTCCCGAATCGCGCCGTCAGATGAGATTTCGGTAGCTCAGTGGTTGGACCAGTGCCCCAGAGTCGCGAGTACGACTCTTGTCTGAAGCGATGAGTTTATATATTTTTTTCTCCTAATTACTGGTTCAGACAAAAAAATACATAATATGTCCTAATGTATATCCTGAAATTGGTCCTAACTAGTTTGGAACAAGCTATCTGGCATATTGTATGGCACTTGTAACGACAACGTGTGGTAATGTCATTATTAATGTCAAAGTCAGTGCAAAGTTAGCCTAGACGGAATGTATATTATCTTTATACATAATTATTTACCTAAACAATTAATTTATAACATCACTCAATCTATAGTAAAATGAGATTAATATTATATTCGTGATATTACGACCGAAACATACAGACCGCAGTTTTGTACTGTAAGTAAGTACACATGTTGCAATTGTTATGTGATTCGTATATTTTGGCCCTAATATTGTTGTACATAACTATATGGTTCCAACTTCGTATATTTAGTAACTATAATTAAATATAATTTCCTAAAAGTTGGAAACCTTTAGGTGTTAGTTCTTATTAGGGAGTTATTAAACGTGCCTTATATCTTTTACTTAGTTAATTAATATAATTGAATGTTGAAATTTCTGTATATAACGCGATGTCTCCAATGATGTATTATACATAGTATCATAGCGTAATTATGTTAGATGGCGATAATATAGTGTTTGTAAAATAAAACATTATGTTGGATTTGTACAAATTTGTGGTTTTTCTTTTACTTCAATGAACTGCCTGAACGACTCTTATTAGACCGGGCCGTGTCCGGGCCGGAGCTTCTGGCGCTTACTTTTCTATGCCATGACAGGCCATCGCGTGATACTCAATAGAAAACGAAGCGCCGGAAGCTCCGGGTCGGACACGGCCCGGTCTAACGTGAGTCATCCTTTACACTCACTGATAGGCCAATTCGAACGTGCACTTGATATCAAACTGATATTTGAGTCATATTAGAATCATATCAGTTAGCTGTCCTTCGCGCGGGCATCTCGCTCGCACTAATGAAATGAACACGCGAATGACAGCTACAGATGTAGTGTATAATTAGGTATATTTATCCATCGTCCTTTCACGGAAACGTACGAACGTGCCTTGCTATTTCAGTCAGTCTCGGTACAAAAAGTACAGACTGAAGTAGCATGACAAATACGAACGTTTCCGAGAAAATGATTGCAAACAATCTGTAACTGATATGATACAAATATTAGTTTGATGTCAGGTACCTACACATTTAAATTGGCCTGTGGGGATTTAATACCTATAGTTTTGACAAGTTAACCCGTTTAGCACTATAGCTAAAATTTTCTAAAACCATTATCCTCTAAAAAGCACATCAAATTAAAGCCAAGCATGTAGTTTAATGCTCACATTTTTTCTCTTTGAAAAATAAAGCAATAATTTTATTCAAGACATAATTTCTACGGAGAAAGACAATAAAGCATCATGCACACTAGAAAGCTGGCGATCAATAAAGCTCGCTATTAAAGCTGCAGTGAAACCGCGGCTCGTATATCATGAGTAAGAACCACCACTAAAAGACGCTTTTAGTTGTTTTAACATTGCATTATACACTCAAGTGCTATGGAAACGGGTTGTCTCGTATGGCACTGTCTACGAAAACTGACCGGTTTTCATTAGTCTTGAGTGTATCTACGCCTCGCTTTACTGTTTAGTGGTTCGCCTGAAGAAATTCTTTGAGCAAAGGCGGTGATCGTGTCAACAGCTGTGAAGAGTGTAACTGTGGCGAATAAATAAGTGTAAGTAATGATAATACGAGTAAGTATAACGTAAGTTTAATATAATATACCTAGGTACTAATAATGTGGGAAAACCACGAGCCATAGTGACTTTAAACAACAAATGCGATGGTTTACTAACGAATGGGCCAAAAACGTTTCCCAAAGTATCACATCCCAAACTATGTTTCCCAAATTATCATTTCCCAAAAAAATGTTTGGCAAAACAACTTATCGCAAATTTTCAGTTAGCAATAGTCTTTTTGGCAAGTTATTGTTTAGCAAATAATTACTTGGACAAGTTTCATTTTACCAAATATTATTTAGTCAAATGTATCATTAAGCATAACTATATACCTTTATTCAGAGACCAAACTTTTATATCCGCAACGCAGGCTTCGTCAGGTAAACACAAATTTACAATCAGCTACAGGCATCGTCACAACTTACATGTCCCAAAATATTGCATGGCATACAATTTACATACCAATAGAGAGGAGGCTGCAGAATTTTATTTGTCTGGTATTCCACTGATAATTTTTTTTTTGACGTTACATTTTACTATGTATATGTATAGTATAGTAAAATGTAACGTCAAAAAAAAACATTCTTACTGCCAAAAATATGTAGTAAATGATCACTAAAATTAAAAATCCGTTTTAATGTAAAATGATAACCAAATGTGTTAGATATAGATAGATATAGACAAATAACACCAAAGTAATCATTGTAACCCAAAAATAGTAAATAACCACCAATATTTACACCACATTTTAGTTTAAAATGTCATGCAACTTTTTTACATCTCGTTATTCTATTAAATTAATTAATCCACTTCGATGACCTTTTTCTAGTACATAGTATATCTTTTCTGTAAGGATCGCAGTTCTAACCTAACCTAACCCACTTTTCTAATAGCATTTCGATTCTGTGAGGGTCACAGTTCTAACCTAACCTAACCTACTTTTCTGATAGCGGTTCCGTTTTGTGAGGATCGCAGTTCAAACCTAACCCAACCCTGGGTGGGTTGGGGAATTACGTAGAATTTAACGTACCTATATTAACATAACAAAAAGTACAAATTTAAATAGAGATGCCTATTTGTCAAATTTGCGAAGTGACAATTTTGACCAAACATCTTTTTGGAATATAATATTAGACAATAAAAAACTTTTGCTAAATAAGTTTTTGTCCTAATAACATTTGACAAAGTAAAATCATGCCAAATAATAATTGGACCAAATAAATTATATGCGAAGTGTAACTTTGCTAAAAGTTCCTTTGGGAAATGAAACTATTGCGATAAGTTTGTTGGGAAGTGAAATTTGGCGAAATGTATTTGGCCCAAACGAAAATACACCAAATGCGATACCTATCACTAAGTAAGGTTACTTACAGATAATTTTGATCCTTATATTACAAGCTTTTTACAAGCTTTTATATTTATTTAGTTTCACCTGACCGTTGTCTGTAATCAAATCTTGCAAGTTAAATTTGATCCAATCAGACGACAATGCAATATTGTGATACCATCGAGCTGCCCATACAACCATTTCTAGTCGCCGTTACGACGCGGTGTTGACACATCTTGTGTCGACACCGTCTGTTTCGGTCACAATTCCAGTCGCAGAGTCGTCGCCGTGTCGACACAGTTACCAGAAATGGGGAAGGGTCGACACATGACACAAAGTGACATAAAGTGTGGTCGCCGTGTGCACACATTGTTTCGGGTTTGCGACTACTTTATGCCAAAATCATTCGTTCATTCGTTCATTTTGTTCCTGTCAAATGGAAACTGTCAGATGGAAAAATAGTTAAATAAAAATAAGTGACATTAATACGCCATCTCTAAAACGGATTACAAGACGTAATTATATATTGTTTGCATTTATATTACAATAGGACTTAAATTATTATGGGGAATTAAACTGCTCGAGTGATTTGATAAACTAAGTGTAATATAATCAACGCGCCACCACATTGTTTTAGTTTAGCCGGAAATGAAATTGTTTACTTCTCAGTGCCTGTGTTCATAACTATATTATTTGATGCATTTTTAGTACTTCGATGCGTATACTATACTTAAATAACAGAAATAACGCTTTACATACTACGAAACTTGTTAATTATGATGTATAAATATGGTTTAAGGCTGAGAAATATTGCAGTCACAAAGTAGTCGCAATGTTTCGACTTTGTGTCGACTCTGTGTTGACACATGACACGCGCTGTCAAAAGTAATAACAAAGTTACTGGATTTGCAAAATGGCTCCTTGTGTTCATTCGTTTTCACATATTCTCAAAGTGTAAGAGCCATGCCGTGGTCAGAGATGAGGGCATTAATCGACTAACTGTTTATTCGACTAATTAATGAAATAAAAAAAGTTAATCCTCATATTTTAATCGCGATTAATTTAGTCGACCTAACATAGATTGAAATTGCATTAATCTGAATATTAATCGAATAAATTATCGATTAAATCTCGATTGAAAGTTGACAGGGGGACATTTTTGTACGTAAATGGAATAGGATTTGCATGTAAATATTTCCCACCTTTTCGGGGCGGTGACAAATGGGAACACACAATTTTTGGATGTATTCCCATTTATTCCCGCAGGCAACAGATGGAATAGGATTTGAAAGTAAATATTTCCCATTTTTTCCCACCTTATCGGGGTGGGGACAAATGGGAACACACAATTTTCGGATGTAATCCCATTTATCCCCGCAGGGAACAGATGGAATAGGATTTGCATGTAAATATTTCCCATTTTTTCCCACCTTATCGGGGTGGGGACAAATGAGATCACACAATTTTTAGATGTAATCCCGTTTATCCCCGCAGGGAAAAGATGGAATAGGATTTGCACGTTAATTTTTCCCATTTTTTCCCACCTTATCGGGGTGGGGACAAATGGGATCACACAATTTTTAGATGTAATTCCATGTATCCCCGCAGGGAACAGATGGAATAGTATTTGCATGTAAATATTTCCCATTTTTTCCCACCTTATTGGGGGTGGGGACAAATGGGAACACACAATTTTCGGATGTAATCCCATTTATCCCCGCAGGGAACAGATGGAATAGTATTTGCATGTAAATATTTTCCATTTTTTCCACCTTATCGGGGTGGGGACAAATGGGAACACACAATTTTCGGATGTAATCCCATTTATCCCCGCAGGGAACAGATGGAATAGTATTTGCATGTAAATATTTTCCATTTTTTCCACCTTATCGGGGTGGGGACAAATGGGAACACACAATTTTCGGATGTATTCCCATTTATCCCCGTAGGGAACAGATGGAATAGGATTTGCATGTAAATATTTCCCAATTTTCCCACCTTTTCGGGGTGGGGACAAATGGGAACACACAATTTTCGGATGTAATCCCATTTATCCCCGCAGGGAACAGATGGAATAGTATTTGCATGTAAATATTTTCCATTTTTTCCACCTTATCGGGGTGGGGACAAATGGGAACACACAATTTTCGGATGTATTCCCATTTATCCCCGTAGGGAACAGATGGAATAGGATTTGCATGTAAATATTTCCCAATTTTCCCACCTTTTCGGGGTGGGGACAAATGGGAACACACATATTTCAGATGTAATCCCATTTATCCCCGCAGGGAACAGATGGAATAGTATTCGCATGTAAATATTTCCCATTTTTCCCCACCTTATCGGGGTGGGGACAAATGGGAACACACAATTTTCAGATGTAATCCCATTTATCCCCGCAGGGAACAGATGGAATAGTATTTGCATGTAAATATTTCCCATTTTTTCCCACCTTATCGGGGTGGGGACAAATAGGAACACAATTTTCGGATGTAATCCCATTTATCCTCGCAGGGAACAGATGGAATAGGATTTGCATGTAAATATTTCCCATTTTTTCCACCTTATCGGGGTGGGGACAAATGGGAACACACAATTTTCGGATGTATTCCCATTTATCCCCGTAGGGAACAGATGGAATAGGATTTGCATGTAAATATTTCCCAATTTTCCCACCTTTTCGGGGTGGGGACAAATGGGAACACACATATTTCAGATGTAATCCCATTTATCCCCGCAGGGAACAGATGGAATAGTATTCGCATGTAAATATTTCCCATTTTTCCCCACCTTATCGGGGTGGGGACAAATGGGAACACACAATTTTCGGATGTAATCCCATTTATCCCCGCAGGGAACAAATGGAATAGTATTTGCATGTAAATATTTTCCATTTTTTCCACCTTATCGGGGTGGGGACAAATGGGAACACACAATTTTCGGATGTATTCCCATTTATCTCCGTAGGGAACAGATGGAATAGGATTTGCATGTAAATATTTCCCAGTTTTTCCCACCTTATCGGGATGGGGACAAATGGGAACACACAATTTTCAGATGTATTCCCTGGCGTGACAATGTGACGTAACGTGACAGGTGCGACATTTCGACAAGTCTCATTGTTGCTGACGTCACTGGCATCCATGGGCTACGGTTATCGCTTACCATCGGGCGGGCCGTATTCCTGTTTGTCACCATCATTGTATTATTTTTAAAAACTTTATTATATCGGCAAAAAACAGGTATTTCTCTTGCGATGTTTATGATGATAATGATGAAAATTGTCACAAGATTTCAAAGAACTTTCGGTAATTCTTGAGTTCTGTGTCGGACAGTGTTGCCAGATGGTCACAAAAGTCACATTTTTCGTGACTTTTCGCCTTCTCGTGTGACATGTGTGTGACTTTCGATCATGAGGCAATTTTTGTGACTTTTTAAGCTAGTCGAATTTTGGACAAGTTTAATTCTGCAATTCTTATTATTTAGGAACGCAGTGAACGCACCCAAGTTGACACTTGCACTGGCACTTTGACGTTAAGCCCCCTCCAGACTATGCGCGTGAATCGCGGGCGAAGCCGCGAACGCGAGTGTGGAGTCGATTTCGATGTCTGCGAAAATCGACTCCACACTCGCGTTCGCGGCTTCGCCCGCGATTCACGCGCATAGTCTGGAGGGGGCTTTACATCCACCATCATGTTTATTATAATAGTTGTCACCTAAATATATCACCTAAGCGTTTATTACCTGGGGAGATACTATTGGGACGTAAATAATCAAGAATATTGAAATCTAAAATAACAATTTATTTAATTAACTCTAATTCTAACATACACTATCTCGTTTAATGTTTAAAGATAAGGTTCAATTTCTATATATAAGTAAGTCGTAGGTATTAAGTTTAGATTAAGTTTGAGCCTAGTAATTAAGTTTATAGCTTAGAGTAGTAAAGTAAGATTTTATTTAATAAGTTAAGGCGTTAATTCTATTTTAGTTAAGACTAATTCTAAAAATTATGCTAGGACAAGAGTGGGTTCGAAGCCTAGATTCTGGGTCTGTCTACTAGAGAGTTGGCCGGTCTTCCAGTACAATACCCCACGTCCCTCGGGTGTGCGTAGCGTGGTGGAGATTGACTTAAGGCCAAGAGACGAGGCGAAGCCAAGGTCAAGGTCAACCAAGGTCAAGGTCATCCAAGGTCAACACGTAGGCAGCTCACGACGGTAGCTGAGCCATCGGAGGTAGCGCTTAAGGCTTCATCAAGCCCAAGGTCGTGGTGGCATAAATGCCAACCCGCAGGGAGTTCCTGGAACGCGTCCAATAGTAAAATTAGGCCTGTGTTCAATATTCGCCCTGGACTGGTAACCATCACACGCTAGCACTAACAAGGGTGGGTATTTATTTACAATGAAGCAATCATTTAGTGTGATGGGCAGTCCAGGTACATGAAAAAGCGGTGCGGTGAAACGAGCATCAGATACTGGCATAATTGTACTACAGTATGGCAGACAAGGTACTAATTTAATTAAAATAGCGGTTTGAAAATAAATTGCGTAAGCAAACCCGCAGGTAACGCTAGTATTAGGTTGTAGCAATATCAGATACTCGTAACATTACAAGAGGAAAGCGGTGCAGCACAGTAGGTAAAAGAGTGATTATATTTATTAAGCGAACCTTTCCTTATAAACAACGCCTACATGTGTTGCGAATTAAGCAGATATCTTTTATTTTCTAAAAACAAGCGCTGTAGCACATCTTAGGTATTATTTATAAGCAAAAGCAACACGCAATTAAATCGGGCAAAATCATCTTGCGAAGAAAAAGCGGAAAAGAAAGAAATAGAAATGTAAGGATAGAAGAAACAACAGCCCTTTTATGCAGGAGAAAAGCTTATGGTCTAAAATTATGAAATTAGTATTATTTCTACAGCACTACTGATTCACATTAATCAATACAAATGTTTCCCACTATTAAACATGAAGAAATTTAAATGAAATGTATGGATAGCCTCGAATAATAACACGTGTACAATCTAGACAAAGAAAGTCCAAAGGTTACAGCTAGCGGTATTTCTCGGTTGCTAAGTTACATCAATTGGCTAAAACAACTTCTTCTTCTCTGTCGTATCGCTCTTGACAGAGCGGTCGTGGTCACGTTGAGGCGTCCGCATCGGTAGTAGAGGCGGACACAGCTCTTCGCACGATCTCCCGCCATCTCTCCCTGTTGGCAGACTGTCTGGCACAGTCAGATACGCGGTTTCCCACTGCGGATTTTATTTGGTCAGTCCAGCGCATCTCCTGATGTCGTTGCCAGAAAAGTAAATAACGTGGTGGTCTGTCAATAAATGTCCGCTGCCTTTCCAGTGGGTTTCGCTTAGGCCACAGATGTTCACTCCGACTCTGACTACTTCTAGTTCCAACACCTCAAGTTTTCCAGGTTGGTTTAAACCGCGCACATTCCAAGTTCCTATCGTCTGGAGGTGCCGTAGTTTGATGAATTTTCCAGTAGTAGAATTTCCATGGAGGGCCTGGTCTCCTACCCCGCCATGGCCGGTAGCCAACTTCACACCGCGCGCCCCGGACGCAGCGCGGCGCCGGTCGCTAATCGGTTCGCAGGGCGATCGTGTCTCATTTGTATGTGCTCTCATGTGACTTTCTTGGGAAAGTAGCCGCAGTGGTTTCCCATTGCCTTCTGCGCCAGATATTTTTGGAAAAATTTTGTCTCCAAGGCTCACTGTAGCCTCTTCTACTCCAGTTGGACTGGAGTAGGTGAATGGTTATTCCGCCATTTGCTCGGTCGCCAGAGCCCCTTCGGTTATCTAGCAGGAGATACCACGGCCGTAAGCCGCCGCCATTACGCGCGTGCAGGTGGGGTTGACATTTGGGGTGGATAGATGATGTGCTCCTTCTCCCCCTTACCTCCCTAAACTAACTAACTAAAACTAAAACAACTTAGGCAGGTTAAAATGATTAATGCAACACTTACCCAATATGGGAATCACTGATTTTAATGTACTTAATTAAAATTCAAATTAAATATTTAACACGTCCGCGCAGTAGCGATCGCTCCGCGGACAGGATTTAATATAAGGAGACGCAGCCTGTGCGTAGCAATGCTGAGAGCGGAATGTCGCGGGCCGCGGCGCCCGCGAGCGCGGGGTCTCCCGCGGTGCGCGACGGAAGGGCGGGGTGACCAGCGGCCGGGACCGGTCGGCCGTACGTATATATAAAATACCTATCACAGCGTAGGATGTCTGTCTGTGCGTTGAAGAAAGAATAGTTATTTTATTATTATACGTATGAGAGTATAAGTCAAAATTAATAGTAGGTGACAAAATATAAGTATTTGTTTACTAAAAATACAAATGCTTTTATTATTCAATGAGCGTAAGTAGTTATAAAATAAAGATATCTAAGGCAACAAATAACTTTGCGTGCGTTAACTATTTAACATTCACGTTATACGTGACAGTACCCCCTCTCTTCGGAATAGGATTTTTCCTAATAAAAATCCGCCTAAATCACTATGTTTAAATGGTTAAAACTAGACGTTGAAGTCACCACCCGCTTCAGTTTGGGGCATTCTTCTAAGGGACAGAATGACTCTGGTGAAGGCTTATTAACAGGGTGACCCAAAGCAAAAAAAAATCGTCACAATAATCTAACTATTGCTTAACTAGGACTAAGTAATTATAAACTACAGCCTGTTTCTATGAAAATTTACGAACGCAGCTGCTCAGATCAGACGGCTCTTACGTCACGCTTTCTGGCGGCGGTAGGGAGAAGTATTCTTTCACCCGTCCCTACACGGGGATGTCAAATCAGGGTGTATAGGCCTTATTAGATATTTTAAAATCTTTAATATGCCAGGCACCTAAATCACGCCCCGACATGTCCTCTACTACATAAACTAAGGGGGAAAGTTTAGCCTTCACTCGACATTTCTGAAACTTGGGTGCAAGCTTCTTGCTGAAGTAAGCGCCCTTGTCACTCTGGAAATAATTTCGTTTGAAAACTATGTCCCCGACCTGAAATTCAACATCTTTGCGTCTAGTATTATACCTTGCAGCATTCTTTTGGTGACTTCGCCATAAGATTGTCTGTACACGGTCAAAAACTACGGCTAAATGCCCAAGATTTTCCGCGTAAGGTTCTCTGGGAGCAAATATCAACTCGTTTGGGTTGTCATTATCTATGTAATGCGACCCGCACGTAACAAGTTGACGACCATACATGAGAAGCGCTGGAGTTTGGCCAGTTACTTCATTTGTGGAAGTATTCATCGCGAACTGGATTTTTGGAAGGTTAACGTCCCATGCTCTCTGGTCGTCTCCCACAAATGTTGATAAGGCGGTGACAATAGTCTTATTGTACCTTTCAACCGAGTTAATTTGGGGAGTGTACTTAGGAGTGAAGTGGACATTTGGTATGTTATACTTTTTAAATAAATTATCCATCTCCCGGCTAGCAAACTGACACCCGTTGTCTAGAATAATAGTTTGAGGTACCCCGTGTACTAGGATCACGTTGTCCTCGAGTATTTTAGACGTAGCCTCAGCTGTAGCACGACGTAAAGGAAACATAAGGCAGTATTTTGAGAAACAACACATTACCACAAAAATGTAACTGTTTTGTTTCCTACTAGTAGGCAAAGGTCCAACTAAATCTACGGAAATTACTTGCCAAGGCCTGCGGCAGTCTTTAGGTCTGCCCATTTTACCAAGGGTTCCGTGGGTAGGGTCTTTATGAGCAAGGCAGACCTCGCAATTAGCGACATAATTGACAATGTCCACGTACATTTTAGGCCAATAATAAGAAAGACTGACGCGTTTGTATGTCTTGAAAACCCCGAAATGACCAGCAGTTGGTTCGCTATGGCACTTAGACAGCGCATCTACGCGTTGTTCCGAATAAAGGACCTCCTTCCAATTGAACTCAGAGGTAAGAGGATTCTTGTTTTTCATAAGTCTGTACAATTTATTCCCTTCTACTAAATAGTTCGGATAACTGGCCGGAGAGTTTAAACAACCCCTGAAGATGCCCAAGTACCAGTTATCAGTAGTGGCAGGTGGGGTAGTAGAGGTTGTTACAGCAGCTACGACGCATCTAGATAAACTATCTGGTATTACATTGTCTTTCCCTTTCCTATGCTTAATAATACAGTCAAAAGCTGATAACCTAACACCCCATCTAGCTAGGCGGCCTGTAGGGTTTGTCAAGGAGAGGAACCATTTGAGCGCAGAATGATCAGTAAATACAGTAAAAGTACGTCCATTCTCTAGGTAGCACCGCCAGTGCTCAAGGGCTGTAATTACAGCAAGAGCCTCTCTTTCCGTAACGCTATAATTTTTTTCAGGACCTGTAAGTGTTCGGCTCATGAAAGCAACCGGGTGCTCCACACCACCTATAGACTGACACAGCATAGCGCCAATGCCGTAGTTACTGGCATCCGTGTGGACTTCAAAAGGATGGTTAAAATCAGGACAAGCTAGGACAGGTGCCTGGACGAGGCATTTTTTCAAAGTTTCGAAAGCGGCAGCCGCATCAGTCGTCCACTCAAAGGGTGGTGACGACTTCTTAGTTGATGTAAGTTTATTGAGAGGCCCTGCTATGGTGCTAAAATTCGGTATAAAACGCCGGTACCAGGAAGCAGCACCTAAAAAGCTTCTTACTTCCTTTTTACTAGTTGGAACCGGATAGTTTACCACAGCTAAGACTTTGTCTGGATCCGTCCGCAGGCCTTGTTGATCGACAACGTAACCAAGGTATTTTAAAGAGTCCCTAAAGAATCTACTCTTTTCAGCATTAATTGTAAGATTAGCGTTCTTAAGTTTATCAAGGACACGCCCAAGGATAGAGACATGTTCTTCAAAAGTTTCGCTTATGACAATGATGTCATCTAGATAACAAAAGACCTTAAGCTCAAAGTCTGGCATAAAGAGGGAATCTACTAATCTTTGCTGCGTTGCCGGAGCATTAGTGAGACCAAAAGCTGTGACGTTAAACATAAAGGTTCCACGACCTGGCGCAAAAAATGAAGTTTTTTCCCTATCTGCCTCGTGGATAGGTATTTGCCAAAATGCCTTAGAGAGGTCAATACTAGTCAAAAACCTTGCGTTCTTTAAATTGTCTAGGATCTCTGTGACATAAGGTAAACCATAAGCATCTTTCTTTGTGACCGAATTTAGTTTTCGACTATCTAAACAAAAGCGCGGCTTGCCGTCCTTCTTACGTACGACTAAAACTGGAGAAGACCAAGGGCTTTCACAAGGAGAAATAACTCCTAACGACAACATTTCATCGACCTGTTCAGCAATAATCCGTTTCTTTTCAGGTGACAATCGGTAATATCTTTGCTTGATGGGCTCCGCATTCCCAGTATCTATACGATGGGTTATTAACGATGTTCTACCAAGGCCCTTTTTCTCGAACGAAATGTCATTAAAACGTGTAATTATTTCATCTGCTACTAGTTTTTGCGAGGGTTCAAGGTTATTGTAGGAATGCAGGTGTATATCCTGACGGATAGAAGCTATTTCAGTAGACTTAGATTCATTAGGGGAAAGATAATCAATGTTGTCTAGCAAATCAGGCAGAAGTTTGAATGCTTTCCAAAAGTCAATGCCGAGGATGAAAGAATTTTCTAAATTGGCAATGACATGGACCTTCAATACATGGGTTTTGTTTTTGAAACTAACTGGTAATGGTACATAACCCAGACAGTGTAACTTGTTGCCACCTTCTGCAGTGATGTTTGTTACATTATGTATTAACTTTAAGTCTGAATTAGTTTTAGAGAGATGCATATAAGTTTCGTTACTAATAATAGTTAAAGCGGACCCGGAATCTAAGAGGCCGTACATTTCGAGCTCAGGAGTAATAGTTACTTTAATGAATGGTCGAGGATCGTCCGTGGGTTTTGAATTGAAAATTGTTGCAACCTTATAAGTATTAAAGAAATGGCGAATGGTCACGAGCCAAGTTTTCCAATCTGAATTCTCGTGTCGTGGTGTGCAACAATTTTCATCAATCAGTTTTTTGAAACCGTTTCAACAGACGATTCGATGGCACAAGTTTCCTTCTTCTTTGAGGGATTGCACTGCGGGCATTCAGGAAAACGGTAGCCTTGAAGGCCACACTTAAAACAGATTATAGTACGCTCTGCTGTACATTCCCTCATTGAATGTGTATTGACACGGCAACGGTAGCAGTACTTGTTGTCTGTAACAGCTGATACGTTGTGGGTTTTATTGAAGCTAGGTTTAGCGAACGTTTGTGAGTAGCTTGCAGTGGGCTGGGTCTGGTAGTTAGTAGGGCCGGCCCTTGGGCTACTCTTTGTAACGTCCTTCCTAGGCTGGTAGGAATACTCCGGAGCTAGTGTAGTTGAAGTAACCGCAGGTGGTTCTTTAAAATTGTCAGACCGAGCTTTAATTTGTTCGTAGTTCCTACAAAGGGTGCGCAAGTCTGCAAGCGAGCTTAAGTTGGGACAAGTAGCAAGAACGCTCGAGTAACAAGGGCGTATGTTATGCAAAATAATCTCAAGCCGTTCTTTTTCACTGGGCATTGTGTCTAATCTACTAAACATGCCATGCATGATCGCTAGGTAAACAGTGATTGACTCTGTGGGACCCTGGCTACGATTACTAATTTCCCTACGCATGAGATAATCAAAATTTGCTGCATCAAAATCATTTTTTAGCATAATCAACAAGTCCTCCCAGGAATAAACAGAATCCTTAACACTGCGATACCAGTGTAAAGCATCCCCAGTAAATATTTCTGTAGCCAATGAAAGCATCTTCTTATCAGTAACATCTTTAGCAAGGCGGAACTCTTTAGCGCGTGCAATAAAAGCCCGAACACAAGACTTGCCGTCATATTTGAGTTTAGATATATCTGAGCTTAGGCCGCGGTCACAAGTAACTTTAATATTATAATTATTTATACCGTCTGCATTTGAGGCTTCAGCGTCAGTGAGAGGTTCGTTGGAATCATCAGTTAAGTTACCCTGGCCTGAAATTCCAGGAGTAACTTGGGCTGTATTGCATTTAATAGAAGCAGGCTGAGTGACAATCTGAGGTAATAATGCCAAGATTTCCTGAAGGGACGACCATTGTTCGTTAAAGAACTGTTGTGTCTCGTGTAGCAAGGTTAATTTTTCAGGTGCAGCTTGAAGTAGACTAATTCTATTAAGCCTGTGATAAATGTGGTTAAGGTAAGTTTGGGTACGTTCGAGTAAACTCTTTTGATGGGGGTCTTGTTTGAGGCAAGCTACGTTAATTGCTGCTTTAGCTAAAGTGTGTTTTATACCGGCGATATCATCATCAAACTCATAACAAGAATCGAGAATTTCTTCCGCTGGGTACCTAATCGCAAGCTTAGATATTTGCTGCCTTAACTCCTCCACCTTATCCTTAGGCTCCTCTGCCCGTATTTTTACCTCGTAAATTAATTCTGACTTAGTCAATTGTAAGTACTTAATTGGGCGAGACATTATGTTTTTTTTGTTTTTTACTATATAAGTGTAGGTAAGTATTGCAAAAATCAGATTAAGTATATATTGAGCGTGATAAATACTAGGAAATGAGACTATGAAATTACAGCGATTTAATAATACTTAACTAAAGTAATGATACCTTATATAACTACGTATTTACTAATCTGCGACATGCACACACCAACACCAATAATGCTGATAAAAAGAAAACTTACCAACCCTCAGGTAGACCCAAAATCTAAAACAAAACAGTTGGGCGCCAAACTGTCACCTAAATATATCACCTAAGCGTTTATTACCTGGGGAGATACTATTGGGACGTAAATAATCAAGAATATTGAAATCTAAAATAACAATTTATTTAATTAACTCTAATTCTAACATACACTATCTCGTTTAATGTTTAAAGATAAGGTTCAATTTCTATATATAAGTAAGTCGTAGGTATTAAGTTTAGATTAAGTTTGAGCCTAGTAATTAAGTTTATAGCTTAGAGTAGTAAAGTAAGATTTTATTTAATAAGTTAAGGCGTTAATTCTATTTTAGTTAAGACTAATTCTAAAAATTATGCTAGGACAAGAGTGGGTTCGAAGCCTAGATTCTGGGTCTGTCTACTAGAGAGTTGGCCGGTCTTCCAGTACAATACCCCACGTCCCTCGGGTGTGCGTAGCGTGGTGGAGATTGACTTAAGGCCAAGAGACGAGGCGAAGCCAAGGTCAAGGTCAACCAAGGTCAAGGTCATCCAAGGTCAACACGTAGGCAGCTCACGACGGTAGCTGAGCCATCGGAGGTAGCGCTTAAGGCTTCATCAAGCCCAAGGTCGTGGTGGCATAAATGCCAACCCGCAGGGAGTTCCTGGAACGCGTCCAATAGTAAAATTAGGCCTGTGTTCAATATTCGCCCTGGACTGGTAACCATCACACGCTAGCACTAACAAGGGTGGGTATTTATTTACAATGAAGCAATCATTTAGTGTGATGGGCAGTCCAGGTACATGAAAAAGCGGTGCGGTGAAACGAGCATCAGATACTGGCATAATTGTACTACAGTATGGCAGACAAGGTACTAATTTAATTAAAATAGCGGTTTGAAAATAAATTGCGTAAGCAAACCCGCAGGTAACGCTAGTATTAGGTTGTAGCAATATCAGATACTCGTAACATTACAAGAGGAAAGCGGTGCAGCACAGTAGGTAAAAGAGTGATTATATTTATTAAGCGAACCTTTCCTTATAAACAACGCCTACATGTGTTGCGAATTAAGCAGATATCTTTTATTAAATCCTGTACCTGTATTCGAAGCCTACAAACATAATGAGAGAAGCAATTCTGTTTCCAATAGTATCAGACATAATTTGACTACATTTTTCCGGTATCCCTACCACCCCCTCCACTGCCAGTCTGGCGAGTTAGCCATCTTGGATGGAGCGGCTCGCCCCTTGCCTCATTAGCGTTTTGTTTCCCAACGTGAACGGTCGTGGTCTAAGACGGGCCCGTCTTGTCCCAGAGAACGAAGTATTTTTGAATATAAACCGTTCATAACGTATAGTATCATTAAATTTCTTAATTTAAATCTTTAGTTCTATTGTATTCTATAACGGTTATTGCCGTTCGATATTTAAAAAAGTAAAGTAAATTTTAACGGTTACATTTCCGGTCTAACGAAATTTTAAGATTGTGCTTTTGTTTTAATTTGATTTGCTTTCAGCAACAATGAGTGGTCAAGGTAAGGACCCCGCGAGGAATCGATCAAGACAAAGGAATGATTCGGAAAGCTCGAGTTCGTCATCAAGTTCGAGCAGTGATTCGTCTGCAAAGAAAAGACGTCGTCATAAAAGGCGGAATCAATATTCAAACAATGAGGTGAAAAAACTGGCAAAGGAGGTAAGCGAGTTACGTAAATTGTTTTGCCGTCCTGTTAGCAGCACTCCAAACTACCCGCCAGCCGATAATTTAAATTATATTGATCATGATGTTAGTGGAGAATTGTATGACGACGTGTTGGCCGATGCTAATGTTGGTAATGATATTGTGGTTGATCAACAAGTTGCTGCGAACGCCCCTGTCCAGTCACAGTTTTCTATAAATTTAGAAACTAGCGTAAAAGCACCTGCAATTCCAAAAACGCCCGATAGTTATCTCGAAGCTTTGCAAAAGTTAAATCGTTTTACTAATAAAACGTGGACCGATGTGCGTTATTTGGATGTTCAAAAGCTGTACACGCATTCTCCGGGTTTTGTGGAGTTGGAAACCAATGAGGAAGTGCTAGCTTATGATACATCTAAATCACTGTCGCATACAGAGCGATCGTACGCTGCGCTTACTTTTGCGTTGTTAAAGCAAAAAGAAACTATTGAGAACAATATTCGTGAATTCCTTGACTGGGCACAGGGCTATAGCGAATTGACGTTTGCATCCATCAAAGAAAAACTAGAGGGACTTTTCGATACAGGTGAGTTTCATAAGGTGTCCGTTGATGCTTTGCAACTTGTGTGCGGTCACCGAGCTGATATAGTTGAGCAGAGAAGGGAGTTGATATTGCGGGCAGTGCGGGAACCGCTCGACAAGTCCAATTTACGGAAAATTCCTCCTAGTGCTGCCAACCTGTTCGATCCTCAACCCTTCGCAGCCGTGCTCGAGAAGGCTGGAGGCGTTCGCAAGGTTTTTTGGCCTAAACCAAAGTCATCCACCAGTGCCCCTGCTGCGCAAGCAGGTAGCAGTGGAAATGTGCATCGCCCCGCGCAGGGGTCCTTTGCTGCTAATATGCCTGCGCAAGGCTATCAATATCCGAGTAAGAGGCGTGGCCCTCCTCAATACATACCCGCGCAGGGTATGTGCAGTCATTATCCCACGCAGGGACCAGGTCCCAGCAACTGCCAACATTGTCCTGCGCAAGGAACAAACAATGGTGGGGATCAGAGGGCAAATCAACGCCGCGATAACACCATTTATCGTCCCCGAAACTGGCGACCTAATAGGAACGGGCGCGACACCCGTGGCAATAAGCGGAGCGCATCCCCGTCGTACAGGGATAAATCTAATAAGCGAAGGCGCTTTTGACTCGAGGCCCTTCCAAGCAGGACAGCTCCAACGTTTTTGCAAGAAATGGAAAGATCTACAAGCACCGCCTTTCATTTTAAAAATAATTCAGGGTTATCGCATACCCTTTTTAACAAAACCGCCTCTCATAGCACCGCTTCAAAACGAGAACTATGCGACACAGGTATCGCCGGAAATGTCTGCGGTGATTCAGGAACTGAAAGATCAGGGCGCCTTGGAGGCAGCCACCATGAGTCCAAGCTTTCTATCAACAATGTTTCTGGTGGAAAAGGCGGATGGCTCCAAGAGGCCCATTTTCAACCTTCGGGCCCTGAATTTTTACGTCCGAACCGAATCGTTCCGCCTGATAAATGTTGTCAAAATACAGGATTTTGTACAAAGCAGGGACTGGCTTGCAAAGATAGACCTGTCTCAAGCATATTTTCATATCCCGATTGTGAAGAGTCATCGGAGGTTCCTGCGACTTCTTTACCAAAACCAGCTGCTGCAGATGACGTGTCTCGCATTTGGCTTGAGTTCGGCACCAAAAGTCTTCGCTTCGGTTACAAATTGGATCGCTCAAGTACTGAGAGAGCGTGGATTGAGAATCCTGGTTTATCTGGACGATTTTTTAATAGCTCACCAGGATCCACGTACTCTCCAGATCCACATAAACATGGCGACGCAATTGCTACAAGAGCTAGGATGGCAGATCAATTGGGAAAAATCCATCTTAAGTCCCAAGGCACGCCTCGAGTACTTAGGTGTAATATGGGATCCGTGGACAGACGAGAAGAGTCTTCCCGAAAAGAAAGTTCTGAAAATACTGAGTTTCATATCAAAGCTTGTTCACCAACAGGCTGCGAATCTCAAAGAACTGCAATCCTTAGCAGGGATGCTGAACTTTGCAAGCTTCGTAGTACCGAGAGGTCGCCTCAACTTTCGTCTCATACAGAAGAGAGTCAACCAGCTTCTGTGTCAAAACCCAAAGAAGCGGTTTTTGCTCCCCAGCGAAATATCGTCAGAATTGGACTGGTGGAAGGTCAATTGCCGGAACACATCACCTTTGCGGATCCCTCCACCAACACATTATTTGACAACCGACGCATCGGATGTCGCATGGGGAGGAAAATTGAACAATGCGCACTTCTCGGGTCTTTGGACTGCAGCCGAGAAGAAATTACACTGCAACCAAAAAGAGCTACTGACTATTCTCAAGATTCTGCAGCTAAATCAGTGTCAAGATCTGTACGACGCTTCACTTTTAATTCAGAGCGACAACCGGACTGTGGTAGCATATCTGAGAAACGAAGGCGGTACTCGGTCGGATATGCTTATGACCTTAACCTACAAGATATACCAGTTTCTGGATACGTTTCGGATTCAGTTACGTATCTACCATCTTCCAGGAATATACAATGTCGAGGCCGACCACCTCTCAAGGCTCAAGGTACTCCCCGAGTGGCATCTGCTATCAAAAGCAACGTCATCAATCTTCCGCAAGTGGGGAACGCCTCAAATCGACCTGTTTGCGTCCCGGACGGCGCATGTTGTAGCGGCGTACTGTTCACTGGATCAGACCGACAATCAGGCGCTATTTTGCGACGCTCTGAGCCTGACGTGGAGTTTCAATCTAGCATGGGTCTTTCCACCCCCATGTTTGATACCCAAAATCCTACACCACCTAAATCAGGCCAAAGGAGTGTACCTAATGGTAGTCCCCAGATGGGAGAGAGTGTTTTGGCGCGCGGATCTGAAGAGTCGAGCCATGGGCCCCCCACATACGATATGGAACCTGAAGGACGTGCTAGTCGATGTAGCCACCGGTCTTCCTCCGCCGAAAGTAGATCAAATGACCCTGGAGGTCTGGAAGTGTGGGGGTGGTCGAGGGACCTAGAAAACTGGTCTAAAGATCAAAAGTCCTTGCTATTGTCGGGTTGGCGTCCTTCAACTATGAAAACATATTCGGTTGCTTGGAATAGATGGTGCCGCTGGGCTCAAGAAAATAATATCGATTATTCCACACCTTCTGGGTCACAGCTAGCCCGGTATTTATCGGACTTGTTTCAAAAAGAGGGTCTTGCATACAGTACAATTTTAGTACATAAGTCAGTGGTGTCGTCACTATGTAATGTTAATAGCTCGGAAGTACTTAGTTCGCACAAACTTGTTAAGCAAGTTCTGAAAGCTATAGCCCTACAAAAGCCTAGAGATCCAAAACCACCCATATGGGATGTTTCAAATTTAGTGTCCTTTATGGCTTCTAGGCATATCAAATCCAATAATTTGTTCGATGTGGCTAGACAGACGGCCACTTTGTTGTTATTGTGCTCGGGCAGAAGGGTCCATGACCTTACACTCTTATCTATAGACCCCGAACACATGATAGAATCCGAAGACTGCATCACCTTCTGGCCCCGGTTCGGGTCTAAGACTGACTCTGCAGATCATAGACAGTCAGGATGGAAGCTTCTTAGTAACACACAATGCTCTGCCGTCAACCCAGTTTTTTGGATAAAAAGACTAATAGAACTGTCACAGCAACGACGTCTTGCTTGTAAGAGTCAACATCTGTTTCTTACTGTAAATAATGCTCCAAAAGCCGCTTCACGGACTGTAATAGCCGGTTGGGTAAAGAGTTTATTACGTGACGCCGGCATCAAGGCTACACCAGGGAGTGTTCGTGCAGCAGTAGCCTCCAAGAATTGGATAGAGAATTTTCCAATAGACAAAATTCTAGAACAAGGAAATTGGCGTTCAGGAGACACATTTAGATTGTTTTATCGTCGAGAAATAATGAAATCATCATCGTCACGTGGCGAAAATGTTGTTAATTTAAGCAATTTGTTTAATTGTTCATGATCATAACGCTTTATGATTAAAATCCAGGAAATTTGTACTATTTAATTGCAATAATTAAATAAAAATGAATGTTCTATCGATTATATAATGGTTTAATTTATGTCACCCTACCACCACTTAGAGCTTGCAATTTTATATACCCGTTGGTATATAATAATTGTAATGGGTTTCGCAAACCAGTGTCCTAGCTAACTTGTCATCACATTAGCGTTTTACCTTCACTGCCAGGCGATAACAAACACGTCTCATTACTATTACGAAGCCTACAAAATAAGTCCTGCCTGGCGCATACTGAGCCGCAATGAGGCAAGGGGCGAGCCGCTCCATCCAAGATGGCTAACTCGCCAGACTGGCAGTGGAGGGGGTGGTAGGGATACCGGAAAAATGTAGTCAAATTATGTCTGATACTATTGGAAACAGAATTGCTTCTCTCATTATGTTTGTAGGCTTCGAATAAGGTAAGTATTTAATAAGCGTTTTATTGTAAGGTAAAACGCCTTTATTTTCTAAAAACAAGCGCTGTAGCACATCTTAGGTATTATTTATAAGCAAAAGCAACACGCAATTAAATCGGGCAAAATCATCTTGCGAAGAAAAAGCGGAAAAGAAAGAAATATAAATGTAAGGATAGAAGAAACAACAGCCCTTTTATGCAGGAGAAAAGCTTATGGTCTAAAATTATGAAATTAGTATTATTTCTACAGCACTACTGATTCACATTAATCAATACAAATGTTTCCCACTATTAAACATGAAGAAATTTAAATGAAATGTATGGATAGCCTCGAATAATAACACGTGTACAATCTAGACAAAGAAAGTCCAAAGGTTACAGCTAGCGGTATTTCTCGGTTGCTAAGTTACATCAATTGGCTAAAACAACTTAGGCAGGTTAAAATGATTAATGCAACACTTACCCAATATGGGAATCACTGATTTTAATGTACTTAATTAAAATTCAAATTAAATATTTAACACGTCCGCGCAGTAGCGATCGCTCCGCGGACAGGATTTAATATAAGGAGACGCAGCCTGTGCGTAGCAATGCTGAGAGCGGAATGTCGCGGGCCGCGGCGCCCGCGAGCGCGGGGTCTCCCGCGGTGCGCGACGGAAGGGCGGGGTGTCCAGCGGCCGGGACCGGTCGGCCGTACGTATATATAAAATACCTATCACAGCGTAGGATGTCTGTCTGTGCGTTGAAGAAAGAATAGTTATTTTATTATTATACGTATGAGAGTATAAGTCAAAATTAATAGTAGGTGACAAAATATAAGTATTTGTTTACTAAAAATACAAATACTTTTATTATTCAATGAGCGTAAGTAGTTATAAAATAAAGATATCTAAGGCAACAAATAACTTTGCGTGCGTTAACTATTTAACATTCACGTTATACGTGACATAGTCGTGGCAAAATGAGACTTGTTACCTTGACATTACGGTGTTATTTAGTTTGATAGTATACCTAGTAGTTCTATCTATACACCTCTGGCGGCCTCTGATTCGATCGGGCAATTTAATCAGATAGGCGAAAAATTGACTAATCTGAATACGCCTTAAATCGGAGATTGACTCCAATTTTATTTCTGATCGAATTGGTCATCCCGTCTGGATGCCGCTTAGAGGCACTCGTGATTGTTCAAAAACTGATAAGAAAGTTGCATTTTATCCACATGTGAGGCAAAGTAATCAAATGTAAATTTTGCTGGTAGAATTGATCAAAAATCAAAATCAAAAAGCATTTATTTCGTTAAATAGTATACAACATAACACATTAATGGTTGGGACTTCCTAGTAAGTATGTATGATACCTGTGACAGGAAGCCCCGCTCTTCTACATTTGTCTAGTACATTTGTACACAGTTAACGACAATAAAGTCTAACATTGTGCAAACGGCTATTATTTTTTATTTTTTTTATTTTAAGTACTTAAAACAAAATAATAACTTACGTAATATTATTATAACGTTTCAATATTTGTATTATTATTAACATTTTAAATTCTACTTTCTATTCAAACAAAAGAGAAAGAAGTGATTACTTTACAATGCATGTATGTGTGTGTGCGTGTGTGTGTGTGTGTTTGTGTGTGTGTGTGTGTGTGTGTGTGTGTGCGTGCGTGTGTGTATGTGTGTGTGTGTGTGTATGTGTGTGAGTGTGTGTGTATTGTCAGTTACTAACATACTCATCATCCTAATAGAATTTCTGTTTCGTCGTATGTTACATTTTTTAACCAATTTATTAGGGCTGTTTTACATTCATACCAAGGTAAACAGTAGATATTAATTTTTTCGTTTATCATATTATAAAGGTGTATTGATAATGCCTGATATTGTCTTCTTCCAAATTTAGATTTACAGAGCACTGGAGGGATAACAGTTTTTTTACGTCTACGTGATAAGATCGTTGTATCAAACTTTACAGTTTTATGTACTCGTAATACCGCCGCTGTAATATATAATTTTCTCATAGTAAGCTGTTCACTAATTTTATAAAGTTCTTGCGTTGGATAGCGATATGGTTTTTGGTGCATAACTTTTAGCAGACATCTTTGACTTCGTTCTACTTCTAAAAATTTACTCTTACTTGCACCACCCCATACAGTAATACAGTAATTCATGACTGACTGTGCTAGAGCTACGTAGATTTGTGACAGGAGCGATTTAGTAGTAATATACCTAAGTTTTTTGAAAATCCACACCAGTTTTCTAATTCTGTTACCGACATACTCAATTTGTGGATGCCAAGACAAACGCTGGTCAATTATAACACCCAAGTATTTTGTTGTTTCAGCTTTAATTATCTGTGTGCAGCTACATTATTTTCAGGAAGAAGCATATCAATAGATTTATGGTGATATAGGGATGATGACACATGTTGAATTTTATAACATAATCAAGTAAAATATATAGATAGCAAATGAGCAATTTATCACAATAATGAGGATAGTAATATAATATATGAAAATCCTACAAGAATACAGGACCTACAAGTTTTAAAATATTAGTATTTTTTTAAGTTCCAAAAACGAAAAAAGTAAGGATAACATTCGATTCCTTACATTTTAATTTATCCAAAAAAAGATTGTATAGCAACTATATACATAAACGCAATATTTCACCACCAAAAACGCAATTTTCTTGTTTTGTACACACTTCAAGATGGGCTCTCAGTGACCGTGACGTCACGGTCACATATCGATTTATTTGGAGCGTTTCGCGAGTGAAGTACGACTGTCGGACTTTGACTATCATTTCTGACTTTTGTATTGCTTTAATACAATGGGTCCCATATAGACATTTGATCCTAAAAACAAACCTGATCGATTGATACCATTAATGAAAATTTGACATCTAGCCTATTAGTGCCCCTTAAATTGAAAAAATGCCCCAAAACGAAAATACTGGCGTCACAAATTGGTATTCTTGCGCCCGCATTCCATTTTATCGGTAATATCGGTCATAATCGGCGGTTTAATTCGGCGAGCCAAATTGGCGTTTGCGTCCGCACGTCCTGATTCGATCGGGCAATTTAATCAGATTGGCGAAAAATTGACTAGTCTGGATGCGCCTTAAAATTCATGAAATCAATCACAAATAGCATTAAGTGTGAAAATGTGTGTTTTTCAAAAATAAAAATCATATAAAGTTAGTAAATTTTTTGTGAAATTTATTATTTTCTGAATTTTTTCTAACAAAATTGATTTTAAGTTGGTCAAGCAGATCTTGTCAGTAGAAAATTGGCGGCAAATTTGAAAAATGTAGGCGCAAAGGGATATCGTCTCATAGAAAATTTGAATTTCGCGCCTTTTTGTACTGACAAGATTTGCTTGACCAGCTATACCTATCCATACAATACAATAATATAAAAATGTGACTTAAGCAGCAAAAACGTGACTTTTAGGGGAACGAAACGTAACTTAGGACTCCAGAGCCCTGGCAACACTGGTGTCGGAATTTCGTGACAATTGTCGTATTTCTTGTGACAAATGTCATTAGCTTCGCAAAATAAGTTCTTATGAACTGACGATATAGTGGAGTTTTTTTTAATTAACATGTTGGTGGCAAGCAACCACACCGCCCGTCTGATGGTAAGCGATTACCGTAGCCCATGGAGGCCTGTGACGTCAATTACAGTGATGTAGACAATTGTTGGACCCGTCACTTCTTAAAACCTATAAAACGATATTCATGACGACTTTTATGGCAAAATGCGTAGCCGCCATCTTGGATTATAAAATGGTCATCATTTTCGAATTCTGCACTCCCTAAAACCTATAAATCGACATCCGTGACGACGCAAGTTATCTTTATTTTCAGAACTAACCAATTGCTACAGAATACAAAGGACAAAAAAAGAAGCAAGGAGGTAATGAAACAAGCAAAAATACTGATGATTCCTCGACGCAATTGGATGATTCTTAAATTGTGTCCAGATTTTTTTGTCATAAAAGTTTCTATTTTTCACACATAACTCACACAAGCTCCGTGACATTTCGACCTTGTAATTTTTTAATGTTTTTTTATCTATGCGTATCTCACTAGAATAATATAATCAAGGTATGTTTATGTTTGATGATTGAAATAGTAACTCTAAAAATTATATTTGTGTCTTATATTCCTGCCGAAGACTTTTATTTTTCCTTTTCCTTCTACACAAGTTAGGCCAAGTAATAAGAATTTAGGGCTCTCAGTTTTATCTTGACTTCTACATCAGTAAAGCTACGAGGCCATGTTTGGTATCGTTTTCGTATAAATTCACAGTACCAAATTTAGTGATGGTATCACATTGACACCATTCCGAAGTAAAAACATATAAACTTATTAAAATACTTTCTTTTAAACTCCTCTTCATGCTTAAACTGCTGAACAGTTTTAATTTAAAGGTACACATATATTTTGAGTCCCGAGACAGGACATAATAAGTTATCTCAAAAATCATCCTTTAAAGTTGTGAAATGTGGTGCAGGGGGGAATTCAGAATTGAATTCTTAAAGTTAATACTTACTGTTTAAGTTTAGGTTTGAAGTCATGTTTTTTATAATTTTCAACTAAATCAAAGGTGTAGAATTGTAGACCATCCCAAATTTCATATAAATCGGTTCAGCGGTTATTGATTTTCCGTACAAATTTTCACGCAACTTTTCACACCTTCAAAAGATGATTTTGGTTATAAGATCTATCCTATGTCCTGTTCCGGGACGCAAACTATTTCTATACCAAATTTCAACGAAATCGGTTCAGCGGTTAAGCGAGGAGTTTAAAAAATACCGGCCAAGTGCGAGCCGGACTCGCGTATTAAGGGTTTCGTACATTAAGTCCGCCTCGCGCTTGGCTGCACATTTCTAATAGGTTTTCCTGTTATCTTAATAATCGTGATAGGTAAAGGACTATTTTGTGTATTTTTTTCAAAATTTGAGACCTAGTATTTTCGGAGATAAAGGGGGGGGGGGGGGGAAATGGTAATTTTTTGGGTATAAAATCAATTTGTTTACGTTACATGTCCGTCTTTGGGTCCCTAATTTACATATATGTACCAAATTTCAACTTAATATGTCCAGTAGTTTCCGAGAAAATAGGCTGTGACAGATGGACAGACATACAGACGCACGAGTGATCCTATAAGGGTTCCATTTTTCCTTTTGAGGTACGGAACCCTAAAAAAATTGTTTTTAAATTTTGTGTAACACGGCCTAGCACCTTCACTGATGTAGAGATCAAGATAAAATTGAGAGCCCTAAATAAAGTTTCAAGAGCGGATATCTCAAAAACTATTAAATATATGGAAAAAAATACTAAATAAACTTGTAACAAATTAAATTAACTTTCATTTTGTATAAGTGGCCATGTCGCTAAGATGCATAGTTTCCGAGATATAATCAAAAAACCGGAAAATGGGACCTTCAAAGCCCCCTCTCTCCCCCCCGCTCAAGGGCTACGGCCGAGGACTTTTGATATGTTCACCTCCTAACTTGTCCAAACCAAGTTACGGAGTCAAAAATTGTGTTCCGAGCATTTCCCTCTACAACTTTTTTGAGCATTCGTTGCCTGACCTAGTAGCGTATTGCATTTCTTTATAAACTTTTCTGTAAAAGGTTGACGAGTGTTGGGTGTTTATATGGTTTTGATTTTTATCATTCGCATCGCCCATGATGACTTACTAGAATTACGAGCACACGAGACACTAATAGTAGTTTGACAAACCTTGGTTTTCAAGAGGTATTTTATTTTGACATTTGCTGTCACAAATTTGCTGTCAGATTTAGTCGCAAACCGCACGCAAAGTGCACACAAATGTGTCGACACCTTGTTACGGAAAAGTGTAGACACGGCGACGACACTTTGTTTCGAAACAATTCTAGACACATTGTGTGGACTCTGTTACGACACATCTGACATTTAGTTACCACTTTGATGATTCTGCGACTGGAATGGTTATATGGGTGGTCTGATGATGGAGACAGGAGGTGGCCATAGGAACTCTGTGATGAAACAACGCAACCTAATTGTGTTAGGGGTTTTTAGAATTGTCTCGATGAGTATTAGTTGTCTGTCGTAAGAAAAGTACAGTCAGCGATAAAAGCATGTACCAAAAATGAAATTTTTGCCAAAAACTTATAATACATTTATATTACGGTCGTTACAAGCAACTACTTCCCTAGGTACTAAAAAATATTCGCGATACAATCAATCTTACCCCTCAAGCGAAGTTTTAAATCGATTGCCGCCCTTCCTGTTCAAACAAATGTACAAAGTAACTTTTTGCGCCTGCAGCTTCGGCTCACTATCTACTATTTTTCTCCCGTTGGTAACCGGCAGGATTAGGAACTAGTTGGAGGCTGATTCTGTATTTAGATTAACACGAACATGTCAAAAAACGATCCCATACAATCGATATTACGTTGTCATTTAAAACGACGTGCTTAAATTAAGTACATTAATGCGTTATATTCTACAGACTGCAGAAGACCGCAACCAGTGGAAGGCGTTAAACATTTTGTATTTTTATTTTATTTCTAGTTTTAACTTTAGTTAGTTTAGTTTAAATATTGTATCTGTTGTATGTTTTTTCTTCACTTAAATAAAAGTAAAGGCGATCCACAAAATAATTCGGGTAAGGTAAAACTTGGCATGAACATAAAATTCTGTGCCATCCTCAACCGAAAGGGTACTTATTGTTATACGGGGTGTGACCTGTAACATGAGCAAATAATTAAAACATAGATTGTACTCCTCAAACGGTGACACTTTAGTTCAACAATTTTTAAAAATTATTAAGTATTTAGACTCTATTTTTCATACAAAATAAATATTATCTTCAATGGACGCCATCGCCACGCCATTTCATTGTGATTGACGTTGCTTGTCACGCCTTAATAGAGATGGGTAGTGAGTAAATACTCACAGGTAAATACCGAGTAAATACTCAGTATTTACTCAATATACCCGTATTTACTCGTTTACACCCAAATTGGTGGGTATAAACTATTTAGAGTGCTGAAAGGGGCATATAAATTTGAAATATAGGTGTATTTTGTACGCCGCTACTGGATTAAGTACTCAAAATTGTAAGAAATGTATTTTTAAGAGGAGCACTCCATACATGTAACTAATTGTCACAAAAAAATATCTCAGAAACCACCAACGTATTGTACGTCATTAAATGGGTCTTCAAAAATAACTGGAATGTTTCTAAGAACATTTTTGGATAAATTGAATATATTTGGAAAAAAACCGTTTCGAAAGGCCAAAATAATGTTTATCTCTCTATAACTTTCGAACCAAAATTCAGAAAAAATATGAAAACATATCGGGAGATTAGCCGTATAATAGAGTACAAAAAACAATATTTTGAACATCATCGGTTGAGCCATTTTTGAGTTTTCTTTAAAAAACCCTTAATAAAAGGTCGTAAGTGCCGCGCAAACACGCACTTTTGCGCGACATGCACTTATCTAGAACATCGATAGAATTTAAGTACTCATATTTTTTAAGTAAATACCTTCTTATTTAAAACAAAATTGTTATCACAATTTGCCTCTCACTAATAATTACCTTTTTTTCCTAAATTAAGCGCCCTCTATGCTTTTTATTTTAAAGATATTGTTAATACACGTTAGCACTCTTCAATAAAAGACAATTTTGTTCTTAAATCTCACTTTTTGAATATTTTATAAGCAATCGTTTTTACCCATCTAAATGAGTAAATACGGGTATTTATCGGGTGCTTTGAGTAAATACCGAGTAAATACTCAGTATTTACTCACCCCTACCCATCTCTACGCCTTAAACATAACAAAATTCGCAATACATTGCGTCTTTGAATAACTTTTAAAGTGTATTAAAAATCAAACTACAAGTTATTTTTAAAAGTCGCTGAACAAATGTTGGTCAGTATGAGAAGTACAGCCTACAGTTTAATTTTTTGCTCGTATTACAGGCCACACCCGATATAAGTCGCTATTTCCATATATCTTTAGTTTGAAATTGAAACGTTAAAGTAAGTAATTATTTTGAGTTGAATACACATCTGCAATAGGCACGTTTATTATTATCCCACTCTGTTTAAACTAACCGCAAACTCGTCTAAATCAAAAACGACCATAATAACGATATGACAAAACTTGTTTGAAAACGTCCAACTTTATCATCAACAGACACAGCTGGTTTCAAATACGAGTAACATCCTTTTAGTCAAATGAAAATAACTCTCCGATGTGTATTTTTCACGAAACAATAAGTTTACGATTTCATAAAAGGTTTGTTTTATGAAACCCATTTGGTTTATTAAAAATGGTGATTATTTTTAACGTGTGTTTTCGTTATTTGATAATTACGCTTGGTTTGTCATCATACTCATCATGGAAAGTAATATAGGGTTACGAACAAACTATAGTTCGTTTTTTTTAGCATTAGGAATAAGGTAAACAATCTTGATGTGTCTTTTAATTGAAAAACACATTTTAAAAATAAGTTACGGCAAATATGTAACAATTATGAATCTAATACGATCATTTATATTCTTTTGCTTTCATAAGTAATAGTTTTTGATTTTTATAAAGCGTTTTTGAATTAAAAGACATGTCAAGATCGCTTACCTTCTTGCAAGTTCTTTCTAATGCTAAAAAAAACGAACTGTACCTGCTTAATTTATGATTGTGTTTTTACAAAAAAATCTGACGCATTCCTAGTGTGTGTCGCACTGATAAATTACATTTTATTTGAATTAAAAACTAAATGCGGGACTAAACGGTTTAGTTAGTAATTTCACGGTAAATATCTATTTCAGTCACTACGTGTACTTATGTATTATTTAACTTACTCCTGAAGTCCTGACAGTCATGTTTCAGAGAAAATATTTTCGTCCCGATTGCAACTCTAAGATACGTCATTTAAAGAGATCTAGAAATGATTATGGATTAGATATGTCGATATGTCAGTGTCAAATGTGACGTTTCTTCAAACAAAAACGTCACTTTTGACACTGACACGTCTAATCCATATCGTTTCTAGATCTAGAATTGACATATCTAAAAGTTCGATTGGGGCAGTTTTTTTAAGCACTGAAAGTTCTCAATGCGTTTCATCATTTGATATCGATTTATTTATTCAATCAGAGGCTTTAAGAAGATATCTTTAAGGTACAGATTCCAGAATATCAAGCGACTAACAACTTCCGTCTCCGACTATAACTGCAAGCGCGCTAAGTTGAAAACTTTTCAATCGGCTGCCGCTGATTCCACGCAATCATGGAACTGCGAGGCGAATGAGAAATGCGAGTTTATAATAAAAGCTGGAAAGATATTTTATTCAGATTTATTTTATTAAATAAGGAGATAAACTCCTAGTTAATCATTCTTGTGAATCATTAGAATACAAGATAAGACAAGGACAGTAAGTATAACTGATAGGATGTAGTGATAATGATAAAGGACAACTAGATGGAAGGTTGTAGTGCTAAAGGACATGAGTGAGTGTAAGTTATCCGAGGAATGCCGTGGACAGGGCGAAGTGAAGAAGGTTAAGCAGGGAAGCTGACCCCACCACCATGTGGGATAGATAGCTAGAAGGAGAGAGACAGTAAGTATGACTGTGTCTGACCTGCAATGAGCTTTGAGAGCTTATTTAGCCTTTAAATCAATATGTGTTTATGTGTTAATATTTAAATTATCACTAATTATTTAAAAATGTGGAAAAACCTCTAGACATACTCGTACAGGAATAATTATTAAATGTCTTACAGCCGTATTCGAACAATGAAATACGTCAAATACGTGTCATTGAAACGATATGGATCAGATATGTCAGTGTCAAACGTCAAAAGTGACGTATTTGTTTGAAGAAACGTCAATTTTGACACCTGTTTGACACTGACATATCTAATCCATATCTTTTCTAGATATATTAACTGACGTATCTTAAAGTTGGATTCGGGCCGCTTGTGTTCCTACGTCCTAATAGCTAAGCTAAGGTACTCCGTAACTGTAAATGCATTGGTTAATTTTAGGAAAACAAAGTTAACCTCCGGCAAAATTCTATATAAAATTGGCCAAAAACTGGCCACATCGAACGTACACTGATATCAGAATAATCATCATCATCATCATCATCTCAGCCATAAGACGTCCACTGCTGAACATAGGCCTCCCCCTTTTTTGGGGGGTGAATGCCATAATCGCCACGCTTGGCAGGCGGGTTGGCGATCGCAGTCGAGTACACCGAATTTGAGGGACGCTGCTGCCCGTCCACCGGTGGTCTTGGACGTGGTTTAAGGACATACCCGGATCAGAATAATATCTGAATTATATTATTAAGTTATCGTAGGTATATGTACATGTACAAACAAGTACGAGCGAAATGTACTATAACTGTATGGGATCAGTTAGATATCATTCTAATAATATCATGCAGTGTACATTCGAAGGAAAAGAAAGTCTACCGAACTACAAGTAGGTACACTAGAATCTCTTCATACGTTTATACCTCCATAGTTCTTGTAGAACGATGCAATCGAAGCATAGAAGCGATACAGAGTCATTCTGCCGTAAGATTTAATTTTAAAAATTCTTGGCCCAGCATTCTTATAGCGAATTTTGCCGGACCGTGCACGGCACGGGAAATCCGGTTTTGCCCCGACTTCGATTACATTACTTGACAAATTCGACAAATTGACATCACTAAGGTGACTTCTGAATTTTCTGGATCGGTTTTGATTGGATCGGAGGGGAAATTGAGAAGCGATTGAGTTACGGGCGCGCTCTCGTTTACTAATGGCTTTTATATATTATTATTGTGGTTCTTCTTCAATGTCGTGATGTCTGAGGGACGTGACTCCTATGGGTATTTTTTCTACCACTGCTCTTTAGGCCTCTCAATTTTATGGCCATCTGCATTGTTGCCTAGAGCGAAGTCTGGGTAATATTTTGGACCACATCTGACCATCTACTGGGTGCACGCCGTCTTCCTTCGTCCGTCGACACTCCCCGGTAATAATGCCCCTTTCTAGCGTGTCCGTGCCTTTTGTGGCAGTTTACTTAGTTTATGTTCGAAAAGTATACTAAGTACAGTCAGTATCAACTAGATAATAATGTCCAAAGTGGCCAAATATATCGTAACACACCTTTGTTACCGTAGAAATAAGCATGTGTTCCGCTATATTCGGCCACTTTAGCCGAATATAGCGGATAGCCGTCACTATCTATTTGATGCTAAGTGTACCTACCTTCTTACGCAATTCGATATCAGTTAAATATGTATATTCGAACGAGCGAGCGAAGCGAAGCGAAGCGAAGCGAAGCGAAGCGAAGTTCTTACATTCGACTTGGGTCACGCGGCTGGCTAGCGGCACGTCCCGGCATTTCGATGTTTTTAAGCTGAACTGTCAGAAGATAGTTTGATACTCAAGAACTTAAGTAAATTTGTTATAATTTAAATGAAATTGGGTAAACGTGTAATTGAGGGCATTACATTTTAGTCATTAATTTTTGAGCAGGCTCGAACAAGAGGTTATTGAGCTAGAAGACCTTAAAATGCTAAAAAGCCATTTGTGAGGGGTCTTGCTATTCTGGTCATTTTAATTGCAAGAAAGTATGGTCGAGTTTGGTATCAAATGAAAGTGCTCGGTTTGTTACACATTTATAGGTAATATCTTTTTTTTTATTAAGATTTTTTTCAAAAATGATTACAATTTTGGAATCCAAGATGGCAGCCATGCACTATGTCATAAAAGTCGTCATTCGAAAATGATGACCATTTTGGATTCCGAAATGGCGGCCATCCACTTTGTCATAAAAGTCGTCATGGGTGTCGTTCTATAGGTTTTTGGGGGCGCAGATTTCGAAAATGATGACGATTTTGGATTCCAAAATGGTGGCCATGCACTGTGTCATAACAGTCGTCATGGATGTCGTTTTATAGGTTTTGGGGGGCGCAGATTTCGAAAATGATGACCATTTTGGATTCCAAAATGGCGGCCATGCACTATGTCATAAAAGTCGTCATGGGTGTCGTTTTATAGGTTTTTGGGGGCGCAGATTTCGAAAATGATGACCATTTTGGATTCCAAAATGGCAGCGATGCGCTATGTCATAAAAGTCGTCATGGGTGTCGTTTTATAGGTTTTAGGGGGCGCAGATTTCGAAAATGATGACCATTTTGGATTCCAAAATGGCGGCCATGCACTATGTCATAAAAGTCGTGATGGATGTCGTTTTACAGGTTTCAGGGGGCGCAGATTTCGTAAATGATGACTATTTTAAATTCCAAAATGGCGGCCATGCACTATGTCATAAAAATCGTCATGGGTGTCGTTTTATAGGTTTCAGGGGGCGCAGATTTCGAAAATGATGACTATTTTAAATTCCAAAATGGCGGCCATGCACTATGCCATAAAAGTCGTCATGGGTGTCGGTTTATAGGTTTTAGGGGGCGCAGATTTCGAAAATGATGACCATTTTGGATTCCAAAATGGCGGCCATGCACTATGTCATAAAAGTCGTGATGGATGTCGTTTTATAGGTTTTAGGGGGCGCAGATTTCGAAAATGATGACCATTTTGGATTCCAAAATGGCGGCCATGCACTATGTCATAAAAGTCGTGATGGATGTCGTTTTATAGGTTTTAGGGGGCGCAGATTTCGAAAATGATGACCATTTTGGAATCCAAAATAGCGGCCATGCAGTATGTCTTAAAAGTCGTCATGGATGTCGTTTTATCGGTCATGGTCATCATTTTCGAAATGTGCACACCTGTTACAAATAAGGTATCCTAGTAAGTCAACAACATATATATCTACTATCGAAATGTACTTTTGATAGTAGTAGTACGAAATGTAATCTGAAAGGAATCAAGTAATATATTCCTGTAATGAGGAATCGACATTGATTCCAATTACTAGTAATTGTAATATTCGAAAAATTTATTCATGATTCCTCAAATGGAATTGTAGGTACTTAGTAATTCGGTATTGTTAGATTACAGTAAGATTAAAGTAATCTGGGAATCGGTAATCAGATTACAAAGTAATTTCAAGTAATCGTGGAATCAGGAATCAATTACGAAATACCCATCTCGGTCTAAGTAGCACTGCATTCAATTGATCTTTTTGGCGAACCGCGAGTTCACAGTTCGGGGCGAACTACTAGTTATAATAAAATAATAGTGTATCAGTGTAGGGGCACCGCTTGGTAGCTGATGCGGAGAGACTCTCGAATAAGCAATTCAAGGTACCTTGTACTTACCCAAAACTGGCCGCCATATCACTATTAATTGAAAAGTAGTCGAGGATTTTTCCCCAAAGTTTTACTATAAGTACCGCAATTGACTTGAATTTAAATTGATTGATTAATTGATTTTTTTTAGTTTAATGTATTGACAAGATCTTAGAATATTTGAAATACATATTTCAACAAGCAACCGTTTTTGACATTAGTTATATATCCTTGATAATGAAATGAAATGAAAACATTTATTTTCAGGCAACTATTGGCCCATAGATAAATACCTTAAAACTATAGCATACATATTATTACAAAATATATCTTAAAAACTAAAAACACAATTATGGCTGATAATGATAACTATGGCGAGTTACCATAATCTATAGATTTAATTAAAAAAGGTAAACAACTATTATTGATCTAAACTAAAACCCTATTTAGTGTACATTTCTTAACAATTACAAAAAATATATTAGGTAACAAAACCGTAATATAGCCCTAGTCTAATCGTAATCTAGATCTGATCTGAATGCATAAACAGTAAACTTGTCTCCCGTAATTTCGGTTCGATTCTCAAACTTTCAGGTTTACGAGTTATTTGGTGGCGTTCCAATAGTCATTGAATACAGAAAACTTTTTCATTTACGCTCCCGAACGCTGACTGAATAATATATAGACGTTGGTGCCTTTGAAAATCCTTTTATACCGAGACTGGGATTTAAAAAGCTTTCCTTAGGAATTAATGACGACTCACTGTGGGTTTTGCGATTAAATGAAGTCATATTTCAATTGCGCAGTTAGTTTGCTTTGGTTTTTTAATTAAACTAAAAAAAAATGCTGTTTTATTTAATTTGACTTGGTCACTTGCGCGTTCCATCGCTAGCCAACTGACTCGGAGTTAACCGTAAGTATCTTTCAGCCCTGTATAAACGGTTTGGCTGCCCTCAAACGCGCAAAGTGGCCCTTAGTCAACATCATCATCATGTTTCATTTTAGACAACAAATAGATGTCAAAAATATAATATTATTTAATATTATATTATATTATTATATATATTTAATATTATTTTAACCCTTAAAGGATGACTCACGTTAGACCGGGCCGTGTCCGGGCCGGAGCTTCCGGCGCTTACTTTTCCATGACATGACAGGCGATCACGTGATGCTTTCCATAGAAAACGATGCGCTGGAAGCTCCGGGTCGGACACGAATAGGACTGAAAAAGTTAAAACATTGTAAAAATATGTGTGATGTTCTGATTCCATGGGGCGTAAGTCTGACTCACACTTAAGATGAGAATAAACATTTAGGAAGCACTGCTTATTATTTAGGACATTATAACAAAAAGAACTTAATGCTAACACTTAACTTAACTTAATATTACATGGAAAGAACACTTTAAAAAGCACTGGTGGCCTAGAGGTGAGAGCGTGCGACTTGCAATCTGGAGGTCGCGGGTTCAAACCCCGGCTCGTACCAATGAGTATTTCGGAACTTATGTACGAAATATCATTTGATATTTACCAGTCGCTTTTCGGAGAAGGAAAACATCGTGAGGAAACCGGACTAATCCCAATAAGGCCTAGTTTACCCTCTGGGTTGAAAGGTCAGATGGCAGTCGCTTTCGTAAAAACTAGTGCCTACGTCAAATCATAGGATTAGTTGTCAAGAGGACCCCAGGCTCTCATGAGCCGTGGCGAAATGCCGGGATAACGCGAGGAAGAAGAAGAAGGAAAGAACACTTTAAGACGTCACTGAAAAGGCCACACAGCTTGGTGTCAACGTATCTTTTGGATACCTACCTCGACGCTGGTCTTCCGTGGAAACCCTTCCACTTGGCTGATTTTTTTGAAGAAACCTATACTGTATTCCCTCGAGAAAACCTTAAGGAGTTCATTCCACAGATCGAAGTATTCGCGGAAGCAAACAACAGTATCCAGGCCAATGCATAAATAGGTAAGGGGTTAATAACATTTTCCATCGATCGTCAACATGGCTCGGTTTAAAATTCACTCGGTTCCACGTCAGGTCAAATAAAGGTACGCAGCTCATGTGTTATTCAGTTGGCGAATAAAATACCGCTTCCTATGGTAACTTCTTTAAAGGTTTTAGCACATTTATCAACCCAAGAATTGGTGGAACTAGCAGCACTTATTAACTTGAGCTATGGTGGTGACACCTAGTACGGCTCAGAAATGCATTACAAACTTAAGTATTGTAGGTACTTAATCGATGATATCAACTGCAATGGCATTGCAACTGCTTACTCACGTACCTACTACAGGGTACAACTTATGTGTAGACCTAAAGGATGTTTACTCAAATAGATTTGCAGGTTCGGCGCGATATCATACCTACTTAAGGATGACTCACGTTAGACCGGGCCGTGTCCCGGCCGGAGCTTACTTTTCTATGACATGACATGTGATCACGTGATGCTTTCCATAGAAAACGATGTGCCGAAAGCTCCGGCCCGGACACGGCTCGGTCTAACGGTGTTTTGCTGATGTACGCTGATAAAGTAGGTAAGTTGGTATCGTCTTGGGTCGTCCCATTAGTTTTTCGTCAAGTTCTTAAATTAATCCTAATTCTGCTTTCGTCACTCATTCTACACTCGTCACAATCATCGGTGGCTTTCAATGTAGAATGCGTGACGAAAGCAGAATAGGAATAATTTAAGAACTTGACGAAAAACTAATGGGACGACCCAAGACGATACCGGTAAGTTACCCCTTGTTGAAGTCTATCAGGATAAAGGATTACTTACGCTAGACGGGATCGTGCCCGACCCGAAGTGTGCGACATGTCATTTTCTATGACGGCTCGGTGATCACGTGGTACTTTCCATAGAAAATTAAACTCCGGTAGCTCCGGCTGATCTAACATGAGTCATCCTTAAATTTAAAACTTAAAGCAACTTCTACTTAATCAAGTTTAAAACTTCGCTTTGTAAGTAATGGCAGACATTTCTCACTCCGCGATTTCGTCGCTTTGCTACAGGTAGCTAAAAGTACATCCGTTCGGCCCCAATTTTGGGGTTTGCCATAAGCCGCGCGTGGCGCTGTCCCCACCTAGCGGCCATATTTGTGCTGATCGTAACAGACGCGTTTTGTTAGAGAGTGAGTCTTCTGTACTTCGTACTATTATTTATTCTGTGGTAATGGTAGGTATACAATGCGATAAAGGCAGAAGGCAAGTATGCGTCAACCTTAATAGTACTTCCCTACGTAAGTTCCGTCTTAGTGCCAGACAATTTAAAGCAGGGCATTAAAAAGACGTATAGCTAGGATATACAAGGTTAAGATTAGTGAAAAAAGTGGAGTTAAATTAACAATTCGCCCTAGCTTCCTACTAAATATGTCTAATCATGATCGCGATTTTGAGACTGAACGCCGCAGTGAGCTCGACAAAAAACGAGATGATGATGATGATGATGAGATGGCTTGGCCGCGAACCTCAATTTCCTACAACTCAATTTCCAAAATGCGATCGAGTATTTAGCAAGAAGATAGGGTACGTGAGCCACCTAAGGGCGCACCAGAGAGTGGCTCAGCTACACTCTAAACTAGTATTATATGATCTGTGACTCTAATAACACGAGTTAAACATTGCCTACTCCAGAGCACATGGTCGCTGTGGCCGAAATCGGCTAGGAGAGCATCATCATCAACATCAAATATATTTGCCTCCGCGCACAAGCACCAACACGTCTCCACATGGGTATGAACACGTACTTGGACAACCCCGAGTACTCGTAGGTACTTGTCCCTCTTTATTGACGCCGTCTGATAGCATCTGATCCTGCTCTGCACATATTACACTAGGTTAAGTATTACCACGACTAATATGAATAAAAATATGTATTTTCAGGCAATTATTGGCCCCTAGATACCTTACCCTTAAAACCCTGCCTTATACCTTAACCTTACCTACCTAAACCTTAAAACTAGCATACATATATATTTTTTTTTTTTTTGTTAGCCTGATTAAGTGTCCCACTGCTGGGCAAAGGCCTCCCCTCGCTTCCTCCACTCAACCCTGTCTTTTGTAGTCTCCCGCCATTCCGGAGAAAATACGTCCAAGTCGTCCCGCCATCTCCTTTTCGGTCTGCCTGCACTCCGGCTAGCACCATCTATGGTGTTCCGTGGGTCCCACTCCGTAACCATTTTGGCCCACCTTTCAGGGTGCATACGACAGACATGTCCAGCCCAATCCCACTTAAGCTTAGCGGTCTTGACACCTACATCTACAACTCTAGTTCTGGAGCGCAGTTCCGTGTTTCTGATTCTATCAGTCCTGCGAACACCCAGTATACTGCGCTCCATCGCTCGCTGGCAAACCTTGAGTTTGGACTTCAAAGCCTCAGTCAATGACCATGTCTGAGCACCATAGGTAAGGATAGGCAGGATACACATGTCGATGAGTTTGCGCTTGAGACACAGGGGAAGGTCACCCTTCAATAGCGCCTTCATGGACCAGAAGCTCTTACATATTATTATAAAATATATCTTAATACACATGACTGCGACGCAATTCGCAACCCCGCACCGCAGTGTCAGGGAGCCGGCCGCGGAACCGCCGGAACTTGACACTCTTCGGTCAAAACTCCGCCTTGGTGAAGGTCGCTAGATGTTGAGTAGGTATGCTAATATGCTGTAGGTACATACTACCTACATACATAATACACATAGAGTGGAGCCCCTAAATATGATCGAAGATTGGTCTAATATCTAGTAAAATTGTAGTGTGTGTGCTATGCCTCACCCACACACAAGCATAGCCAGGGTATATAAGTGCATGTACGTGTTATTTAAGTCATTATACATCTATACTCAAAGCTAGTTGTTTTCCTTTAACGCCCAACCTCACATGGCGACCCTGCCAGTGCGGCCTTGCGCTGCACTGGCAGCGCGCTGCGCTTGCCAGTCAAGGACGTGGAGAAAAATCAAAATTTTAAGTTGAAGGACTATGTTATACAAAATTGTGTCGGACATTTCTGAGCAAAGTGAAAATGGGATAAGTGATATTAAAATCGTGCATAATTGGACAGTAATTGCCAGGACTAGATACATATTATTTAAAACGAACTTTATACGCGGAAGGTTCTTGTAAACTTTACACTGTAAAGCATTGGTGGATGACTTTATTGCGGAATAGTATCATAAAAACGGTAAAAGTGGACAGTTTCGATATTTCAACGGAAAGATTCCAATAAAAAGTAAAATGCTGACGGGGGCAAAGCTAGTAATGATGGTTTGCAGCAGGGCGTTGTTGGTGTCCTTGGTCGAGTGTGGCGTCTGGAGGTCCAAGGACTATAAGGAGCGAGTAGTTTGGTGTGTGGAAAAACGACAAAGTGATAAGTGTAGTTTAGTGCTGTGCCGTGCAATAAGGGACATTTAATTATTTTGATTGCTAATTTTTTTATGTTAGCTTCGTAGTTTAATTTTTTTTAAATAATAGGTACTTTTATTTTAACTTTTTGTTGGACTTTATATTAAAGGTCCGTATGTTAGTTTTTAATGTGGCTGAATAAAATCCTATTTTTGGTAAGTAGAACTCTGCCGCTTGATGACAAAACCACAATATATGGGGTCTAAAATACATACATTTGATAGTTTCGGTTTATTAAATGTCATACATCTTATACTTAGTAACATGACATGATTTTATTCCTTACAACTTACAAATATGGCACATAACATAACGGCGGCGCGTGCACTCCTTAAAGGGATCGGTATGCGGCGTCTGTTATTTCATCTCTAATTTCATAGCTCGTGCACTGATTTAAATTACTTAAACATTATTGTAATGATATTAAATTGAAATAAGAGTAAGTAATAATTAAAATATTTTAAATCTCATATCTTAGAATATAAAAGTATGTCAGTACCGACTTTTAACCATAAGTACTTACTTTATTTTTAATTAGAATTTGAATTGTGTTTTTTATGATAGCGAGTTACAATTGTATCTATCGGACAAGACTTTTTTTAATTCATGGATTGACATATTTAACAAAGAAAATAATGACGAAGTATTATAATTATGGATATCATGACTTTTAAAGTAAATAGTGGTATTGCAAAGAAGATCAGTGTTATTGTAGGTATGGGCTTGTTTAAGAAAAGATTTAAACATTGGTTTTTAAAGGGCGCAAGTTTCGTATAAATGTTAGTAAATGGATGTTGTGGTAAGTTTAAGAAAAGTAAGGAATGTGAAATAAATGAAATAATAATATGGTTAGCATGGTTGTCGATTGTATTATTAGTAAAATGGAATTTGTATGTTATTGGAAAAGTGATAAAATATTGATGTATGGGAAAACTTAACACGTAAGTTTTTCAAAAGACGATTAGCCTGATCAACTAAGAGTTGCTGAAATTCTTACGCTACGTCTTACGTAGGCGAACAACGCGCGAACGCGGCGCGGCGCGGCGCGGCGAAAGCGGCCGCCGCCGCGCCGCGCCGCGCCGCGCCGCCTGACATTCGCGTGCAAATCGCGCCGCACCGCGTTCGCAACGAGATCGCTTACGTAGGACACTTCTATGGGCATCAAAGGATTGATTTCGCCGCGCCGCGCCGCGCCGCGTTCGCGCGTTGTTCGCCTACGTAAGACGTAGCGTTATATGTTAAAGTTTTCATGGTGTTTGAGTTATTATGTGGTTGTATTTTGAGTGATGGTTTATTTTGAGTGGGATAATGAAAGAAAGTAATTGAAAAAAAAAAAAATGTACCTATCGCATCTTCGGTGGCCCGAGAGGCGGCCTTGAGTGATTAGGTATTTAGCAAGGGTACGCCAGGATACAAGGCAGGCACGGAATCCTTGGCGTCTGACCATGATTCGATCGAGCATCAATCGTGGAGACCCTTGGACACACGGAATGATATTGTGTATGGATGTGTTAAAAGAACTGCCTGTATGAATAAATAAATAGTATGTGTGCGCGCTTAAAAATAAATACCCTTGTATCCTGAGCTAATAAATAAATATATTATATAGTAAGGTCGGCCGACCACGTATGTAAAAGCGTTGCGTACCCTTGATCTTTGATTTCAGTGAAGCATAAAATATGTCACTATAAATGAATAAATAAAATGAGAAAAAAAATAATATTTAATTGAATGACGTCATATTGTAACATAAAGATGTGAAAACTGAGTAAATGATTAAATAAAAAGGTTAAGACTTGCAAGTAAAATAAAATAAAAATATGATTGTGATCATGACATGAATTATGGACAATACATACGTATACTAAATAAACTGTAAAAACAGAGTCTCTGAATGAATATGGATATATCCAGAACATATTATAATATATTATATAGATTTTAATATCCTGTATGTTATTGTAAGTTTTTTTTACTAATTAGTTGAAATGTTAATTAAGGGTTTATTTAGTCTAATTTGGTTTATCAAATCGCATTCATATGAATATGTAAGTTTATGATTAATTCCTGTTAAAGATATTTAACCAGTTCTTCAGTAGGTACTGTGTATAAGCTATGTGTATAACCATTTTTTTTTCACCCAAAATAAATTAAAAAAAATATTTTGTTACAGTTAAATTTTTTTTAATTTTTTTAATTACTTTTTAAATTTTGTTTGGATTTTTATTATTATCAATTGTGTTTTTACTTAAGTTGTTTTTTGTTTTGATTTTTTGTGAAACTTTTATTAATCCACACTTATTTTCTTTGGTTTGTTTTCGTGAAACATTTCTTCAAGGTTCATTTATGCATTTTTACTTTCGTTGCTAAAACTGCTTTATCAAACTACTTTATATTAAATTAAAAAAAAAAAAGATTAAATTTAAAGAAGATTAATCTTTTTTTTCTTCAAGGGGGGGAGGTGTAGTGTGTGTGCTATGCCTCACCCACACACAAGCATAGCCAGGGTATATAAGTGCATGTACGTGTTATTTAAGTCATTATACGTCTATACTCAAAGCTAGTTGTTTTCCTTTAACGCCCAACCTCACAAAATATCGTTTCAGGCGGCATTGAAACATACAACTGTGATGCCTGACCAGGGCCCGACTTTGAAAGATTAAAGGTACTTTCACCGCTGTTGCAAAGTTCACTTGGTTGAAAGCTTGGCTCACTGTGTAACACGGGCTTTACACAAACAAAAGGTGATATAAAGAGGACCGGTGTAAAAATATTCATTTCCCTTGAGAGATTGCCCCCTGGGCCCGTATTAGGGATGTTATTGTCATTACATACTAAGCATTTGCCTCACTGATACCAGTATAACCGTTCCACCCACGGATCTAGAGTTACACCAAGAAAAGTCTGCAGCGATTTTGATAGCCCACGCAGTGCAAGTGTTATTTATAATTCATAATTTTATAGGAGTTTGACGTTTAAAATAACACTACCTATCAAAATCGCTGCAGACTTTTATTGGTCTAACTCTAACAATGACGCTTTGAAGTGTCCAAAAGAGAAGTAATATTTTTGACATAGAAATCAGGGTCCCTATTACTCTTTACCCTGATTAAAAACAAACAGAAAATGTGCCTTGAAATCAGGCCTGCGGGCCTACTGCGAACTACGTTCGACGTGTTGCCTCTATCGCACTTGTAAATTCGTACGTAAGTGTGACTGGGAGGCAATACGTCGAACGTGGTTCGCGGTAAGCCCTCTGGGTCACTTTTTGACATCTTTATAGAGTCTGTTCGGAAAGAGAAGAGTCGTGGAATGTATCGGGCCCCATACATTCCACGAATCTTCTCTTTCCGCACAAACTCTATCAGTTTATGCATTCCCTGGATGCCACGTTAACGTTGTCCCATATATTTATTAGGGGCCGAATATGTCTCGTTCGAGGCGAACGTTCTGTAAGCGTTAGTCACACGACGCGAAAAGGGTTCACCCCCCTTGAATATCCTAGTGACGGACGGTTTTTATCTTTTACGTGTGCTACTTTTGAACTAAGCATACATCTCGTATCTGCATTAAAACTTTTATTCAATTCCATACCTTAGTTCAATGAGAACAGGGTTTTATTTTGAATGACGTGTTTACGTATACGATGGGTTGGTTTCTTAAAGGCTAGTAATTTTTCAAAATTGAAATCATCATCATCATTTCAGCCTATATACGTCCCACTGCTGAGCACAGGCCTCCTCTCATGCGAGAGGGCTTGGGCTATGTAGTCCCCACGCTAGCCCACTGCGGATTGGGGACTTCACATACACCTTTGAATTTCTTCGCAGATGTATGCAGGTTTCCTCACGATGTTATCCTTCACCGAAAAGCTAGTGGTAAATATCAAATGATATTTCGTACATAAGTTCCGAAAAACTCATTGGTACGAGCCAGGATTTGAACCCCCGACCTCCGGATTGAAAGTCAGACGTCATATCCACTCGGCCACCACTGCTTCGACCACCACTGCTTGCACTACTGCAATGATGAGGGTATTTTGTTGCCTATTACGTTTCTACTTTTGACCCTATGCGGTGCGTAGAATACGGGGAGAGATATGTGTGCCTTAAACACGAGTAAAATAATTAAAACATACTACTCCATCGTAGCTCGCTCCATCGTAGGCCACGTCTACGCCTCGGCTAGTCTGTGGCCATGAGTAAGCCCATTCATAATAAAAAAAAAAAACTCCTAAAACGTTGACCTTTTTGTTCAATAAGATTTAAAAATTATGAAGTCTCTAATCTCTCATAACAAAAGTTGCTCTCAGTAATCGGTACAGCCGTGTATATTACATATTACAGTGAAACCTGGATAAGTGGTGTGGCAACAATAAATACTTCTTGTTTACATAAAGCTATAGCTAGTCTATGGCCATTGGGACAGTGCTGTCAGTGTTTGAGTTGTCAGTTTATGTTTTGTGAAATAAACGGTCTTGTGTTTTCGAAATGGTGTATTAATTAATTACATCCATAAAAGTACAAATATAACAATCTGGCGACGAGACGACTACGAACAACGTGTGATCACTGATAACATAAATAATAGTAAAAAGTGAATGTGTTGAATTTCGAGTGTTTATTTTTGAGGTTATGAAAAAAAACAAACGCCAAACGGTAATAGGCGAACTTTTAAAATCAAGAGGAACTAATAATAATTGCGAATAAGTTATTGAGTGACGAAGTTATTCAGTATAAATAATAATCCGGTAGAGGAGATTCGACGGTTCTTTCGGGATATTGATGAACGAGAGGAATATCGAGATTGCACTGCAGATAAGCACGCAAATTTATAAAATGTACTTAATTTCGAACCTGGAAGTTTTTACCGGAGGCAGCTGGAATGCATACAAACAACAACTAGAGTGTTTCTTCATTTTAAACGACATTGATGCAAGTAAGAAAGTACCGCTACTTATCACAAAGCTTGGGGCGAGTGTCTACGAGCTTCTTACAATTATATGCACTCCAGACTCACCAGTGACTCTCACATATGAGCAAATTTGTGAAAAATTAGAGAAACATTACCATCCTGTTAAAAATTATGCACTGGAACAAGCTGCATTCAGAAAGAGAAACCAGAAAAAAGACGAAAATTTAGACAAATACATACTTGAACTAAAGAAGTTGTCCAAAAATTGTAATTTTAAAAATCTTAATGAAGAGCTCAAAGAACGGCTTCTAAATGGCACTTTGTATGAAGCAGTGAAGTTCGAATTGCTTAAACAGGCAGATCTACCATTGAAAAAATTATTGGAAATTGGAAAAACTGTGGAGACCGCATATAATTTAACCTACAAGAGTCAGAAAAAAGAGACCCAACCACAAATGTTCAAGGTAGAAAGGGACGGAGGCTATGGTCCGCGACATGAGGAGACCAAATTTAAACCACAGGCAAGAGAGAGCGCTGGAGTTTGTTTTTGTTGCGGAAAACAGGGGCACATGAGAGCTGAATGCACTTTGCGTGGGAAATTCTGTAGCGAATGTGGTATGAAGGGTCACATTTTCAAAATGTGTAACCGAAATAAAGGTAATTGGAGGATGAAAACCTTAAATATGGCTGATGAGGTGACAACTTACAATTAAACTGTTACTGAGGAAAAGTGTGAGCAGAAAAATAACACTCCGGGCCCGGAACTCTATGATATGTTTTGTATTAGTGAACAAGAGAGGATTCCATCAGCAAAGCTAAGTATCCAAGTAAGTGGCAATTCGTTGGAGTTTGAGGTTGATACCCGACCCGATGTAAGTAACATTACCTGTTCTAATAAGGAGCAATATTTTCCAAATTTAGAAATAAAGCAACCGAATGTAATTTCTACAAAATTTGACCAATCAACCTCAACACCATTGAGTGCTTTGGAAGACTTAAATTTGCCGTATGAAACTGTTAATGTAGAAAAACCAATATTTTATATTGTCAAGGATGGATTACCTAGAATTATTGGAAAAAAATGGCTCTCTGTACTTAAACTTTGCCTTTACTATATTATATTGTGTAACATCATTCAATTCTGTAGAGATGGATGGCCTGAGAGCAATAATTTAGGAATAGAATATGATTGTTATTTTTCTAGAAATAACGAAATTACCATGGACCAGGGGTGTGTGTTGTGGGGTTATCGAGTTATTATACCTTGTTCGCTAACTGATGAAATAATGTTAGAGCTGCATGCCTCCCATCTGGGTATAACTAGAATAAAGGAGATAGCGCGCTCCTACTTTTGGTGGTTAGATTACGATAAGGACTTTAATGAGATATCTAAAAATTGTAAGGTTTGTCTACAATGTAATATACAATGTATAATGTTTGGCAGGGAGCTGAGGTGCCGTTTCTCACTGCTTAGGCCTCACCCAGTAGCTGGCTTAATTGATAAAGGATACTTACAACAGTCATTGAAAAATAATAATGATAGTGAAATATTTCTGTCCGGGGAGAAGGGGGAGAGGTTATGGGTTTAAGGTTATTACACATGTTATTGTTCCTGTTGTAACTGAGGTCGAAGTGGAGGGGCAAAGTTAGAAACGGCATACTAATCAGCTACTAAAATGTAGTCAGCGTTTAGAATAGATTTTTACTAAGTGGGGAAGAGTGTGGCAACAATAAATACTTCTTGTTTACATAAAGCTATAGCTAGTCTATGGCCATTGGGACAGTGCTGTCAGTGTTTGAATTGTCAGTTTATGTTTTGTGAAATAAACGGTCTTGTGTTTTCGAAATGGTGTATTAATTAATTACATCCATAAAAGTACAAATATAACAAGTGGGATCTCAAGGGACGAGCAAATTTGTCTCACTTAAAGAGGTTTACCACTTACACAGGCTCACAGTTAGCCAGGTACAAATAAATGTTTGTCTCATTTATAGAGGGTTCCATTAATAGAGGTGAGAATAGAGTATATTTCAGTTATAGAGGTGGTTTATAAGGTATTTAGTCATTATCTTTAAAAATAAATAAGGTAAAATAATCCTCGTCCCTAAATATTTTTAAGTCTGTTTAAATATTTCTTTGAATTTATTTTGAATGATTCTTCAAAGGATAGATATTTCAAAATTAATTAAATTTGATACAGACTTCATTGCGTATTAGAAATTTAATAAATGAAAATTTATTTTTTCGTGTTACTTATCAAAATTTCAGCTTTCGTTTCGATAGTTTTAACTACTTACATAAATTAACTGAATCAAACTTGAAGTTGTTTAGACACAATTAGGCAAATGCGGAATTTGTGGATAGACTAAGAGTTAGTAAGAATACGGAAATTGTTCAATGAAGTCCAAGTTAGAGAGGTCATAGATTGACGTTATCTCAGATAGACCTCTGTCAATTCCCTATACAATTCTAAAAAACAATTAGGAAAATGTAATCTTATAAATATAGTCTCAGTAAAAGAGGTAAAATACACTCTCTGTCTCAAATATAGAGGTAAATGTGATTATAAAATCACCACATCGAATCCCAGTTATAGAGGTTCATTTTTCTCAGTAACAGAGGTAATTCAGTGCTAAAGTGTCGGGACCGCACCATGAGTCCCAGCTATAGAGGTTTCTCACTTATCCAGGTCCCACTTAACCAGGTTTCACTGTATAATATAGGTACACATATTTACATATATTTGTAGATTTATCACCTAGAAATTGCACCCCTACCTAGTTACACCTAATGCATTAAGTATAAAGCCACGCACGAATCGCACGACAGAAGCTTTTCAAATAAGAAAGTTAAATGAAAGAGCAGAGTCAGGAAAAAATATTTTCACCTCAGCAGCTCGAACAAGGGTACTTTGCTTCTTAAAAACAGTGAGCAAAATGCGATTTTGCCTACTGAGTCATTTTGTCTCACTCAGTGAGCAAAATCGCATTTTGCTCACTGAATGAGACAAAATGAGTGAGCAAAATCGCATTTTGCTCACTGAGTGAGACAAAATGTCATTCAAGTGACCTTTATAGTCAAATGTCATTTCAACATGCGGGGTCTAATACAAGTTCGATATACTTGGATTCTATTATCTCTGTCCCTCTAGGTATGTTCTCACTGCTTAGGGTGAAAATTTTTGTGTACTACACGAAATCAAAGTTATTTACATCTCGTGCGCTTTTGAATCCCTTACTACGCTCAAGATACTAAATTAGAATCTTTCGCTTACACGGGACTCAAAATAAGCACTCGAAGATATATCAAACTTTGATCTCTTGTTGTACAAATAACTATTTCAATAACACCTTGTCTTCATTTCTTATTAAAATTACCTAGTATCTAAAAAGAAGAGAATATGTAACAGTCATTCATAAACATAAACAAGACCCAATGGTACTTAGTTACTTTTCCAGGCGAAATGTTTGGATAAAATAATTTTTAGACGCCTTCATCAGTAACTGGCCGCAAAAAGCACTCCAACGGGAGTTGTGGAAATCAAGGGGATAGGCCTTTGCCCAGCAGTGGGACACTGTGACAGGCTAATGGCTCCTCTACACGACGGCCAAACGCCGGCCACTCCAAGGGACGCATTTATGCGTTAGAGGGAGCAAGTGATATTGCTATCTCATTCTACCGCATGGCGGCGTCCCTTGGAGTGGCCGGCGTTGGCCCATCGTGTAGAGGAGCCATAATAAAAAAAGTACTTTTCTCAAAGAAAGACTGGAAACCTACTCTTCGACCTAGCGTTTTCCCGGCCTAGCGCTAGGGTCCGCTAAACCTACTGTACCTACAAATTCGTCAACATTGGAAACCTACTGTAGGGTTTAAATCATTTAATACGTACTTACTACCGCTAACCGACTCATTAATATGTTCAAACCTCTTGTTATCTATCTAGGGGCCTATAAATAAGACCTCAAACCCTTTTTCAGCCTTTTTCTTTAGCCCTAACGTATATCCCCAAGAGGTTCACATTAGCGAAACAAAATTTGCCTCCAAAATTCTAACATCACTAAAGTCTGAACGGTTCAAGTAGTGGTGGGTTGCGGAAATATTTCGCTTGGGAATATTTTCTTTATTTCCGGGAATGTTCCCAAAAAAAAGGTAACTTTTGAATCGATAGGACCGCGTGCGTGGAATGATGATGATGATGATGACTGTAAAAAGCTATCCTAATCTATTAAAATAATTTCCAGCTCGCTTGAAATTAATTCCTCATATGACTCAACTAGGAAACCTTATAGTCTGTGCCCCCCCTCTAACTTTTGAACCACGAGTCCAAAAAATATGAAATTAATCGTAAAACAAAAGCTTAATACATACTTTGATTGAAAACTATATTAGCGAACATGATCGGTCTAGCCTCGTTCTACTTAGTAAATGGGGGCTATTTAGCTTAGCCTATTCAGAATGGTAACTACAGAACCCTAATACACTGAGCATGCCCGACATGCTTTTGGCCGTTTATTGTATCTAATTTGATTGACCTATTAATATCTAGTTACGACAAAATTGACTGACGCACATTCATCAATATCCACCGGAACAGTAAATATGTGAAATAACCAACAACTTTTCCATACTTTCCGGCAATTTCACAAGATCGGATTTCTTGAATTTAAATAAGAGTCATATAGAAGAAAAGTCAATTTTGAATAGCCTCAACAATATCAGTGCAAACAATATTCCGTGACACATTCAGGAATATCCATGGTAACGGGAAATAACCAACAACTTTTCCGGGAATTTCCCAAGATCAGCACATCACTTTAAGACTCCTGAGAGGCATTAGCCTATAATTTACGGAGGCCCAAACGGGATAAGCAAACGCTAATCAATACTGTCTTACGGCTGAGGGATGGCCGGTTTATTTGGAGTTGATATTCGGCTAGATTCGGGAAATGAATTAGAGACTCACTAAATATGAAATAGTAAAGATAATATGTAACGTTCCACTACAAAAGGTACCTTATGGCGGCTGACGCCGCGATTCGGGAAATGAATTGGAGATCCACTAGATATGAAATAGTGAAGATATGTGACGTTCCACGAAAAAAGGTACCTTATAGCGGGCGGCGCTTACGTCGCATAGCGCCGCAATAATATTGAAGAGGCGTTAATAATAGCGTAAGCGCCAACCGCCATAAGGTACCTTTACCCGTGGGACGTCACATATCTTTACTGTATCGTATCTTGTTAATCTCTAATTCATTTCCCGAATTGCGCCGATTGTCGGGCCCTTGCTATAATGGTCAAACGGGGTCCCTTTGTTTCCCATAAAGTTTTAAGTCATAAGTAATGAATTTGTTTGTCATATTATCATTCGTCATACAACTGAAACCGTTCGATTTTCAGGATTTTTGTAAAGGTATCCTATAGATAGGTTAGGCTAGCGGCCCGATTCCAACTTCAAGATACGTCAGTTAATAGATCTAGAAAAGATATGGATTAATGTCAGTGTCAAACAAGTGTCAAAATTGACGTTTCCTCAAACAAATACTTCACTTTTGACACTTGTTTGACACTGACATATCTAATACATATCGTTTCAATATTTAGTATTTGACGTATCTCATTGTTCGAATACGGCTGTAGGTTTGTTTTGTGGCAATCCTGTAAAGCAGCGGTCGGCAACCTGCGGCCCGCGGGCCGCATGCGGCTCGTGAAACTGTCACTTGCGCCCCGAGTGCCGCTTTGGCTATTTGGTATGTAATAGTGACAAACGACAATGTCTCATAAAGTCATAAATATTAACAAAGTACGGCCCGCGTCACCTCCGTTAACTACTATGTGGCCCTTGGCTGCTAAAAGGTTGCCGACCGCTGCTGTAAAGTGACGCGTTTCTGAACCAAATAAATTATGACTAACGAAAATGCGGTCAGTCAAAACATTATGACTTGAAACTTTTTGCGAACAATAGAGACCCTGGTCAAAGCTTTCTTAGTATGGATTAAGGTTATATGTCTTTCCTGTGGTCATTATAATTGAACGGACTTTAAAGCCTAATTTTCTTAAGATAAGATGTGAAGGTGCAGGTCCTTGCCGTCACTGGTACAAATGTAGTGCATTATTATTTTTCGTCGTATTTTCACGGCACAGACAAAACATCCTCCAGACTTAGCATAGTCGCGCTACCCCCTCTGCCACGCATACGGTAATTTTACTCCATGTTCGAGTCGAAAGTGTTTTTGTGTGACGTCCGTGTCTTTGAACGGACCAATCACGGCACGGGACTTTGCTCACCTCGTCCCGCGCGCCCCCGCATTTTTGGCATCATCGGTTGCATGAAATAATTGCTCTAAACTCGGTCTAGAGGATTCCAACACGCGTATTCGGGAAACGAGATAATCACAAGATCTAGAGACGATATAGAGATCAACTAGATTCACATTAGATATCGACTAGATGTGACTTGGATATCTAAGTCATAACTTGTCGAAATCGTTCAAGAGGACCTCCAGAATCGCGGAAACGTCAAATTTGACATATCTAACTTGCAAATGACTATATCTTCTCGATATCGTATCTTATTCATCTCTAGTGCTTAAGTTAGAATAGGGCCGCTAGTCTAAGTATGTTTCACGGAAACGTACGAACGTGTCGTAACGAACGTGTGTGTATAAGAAAAAACTTTAAGCCAAACAAAGATTTTACTACTTCCTGACGGGCGTGTGTGTTCGTGAATTTTTCAGTCTCACCATCGGCACGCGAGTTGACTAGGCTCGTTTTTAGGGTTTCGTGCCCAAAGGGTAAAAACGGGACCCTATAATACCTACTAAGATTCCGCTGTCCGTCTGTTTGTCACCAGGCTGTATCTCATGAACCGTGATAGCTAGGCAGTTTAAATTTTCACAGACGATTAGATTTTTGTTTGTGTATACCTAATTACCTACTGTTTTTTAATAAAAAAATAAAATAAAATAAAATATCTTTATTTCAGAACATTACATTCCATACAAACATTCAAAACTTATTTAGTTAGTAGACAAGGTAGGTACAGTTTAATATTATTATTTTAGTTTTATTTGTAGTTCAACATTTAGAGACTTTATACATCTTTAAGTTATTGTAATACTTTAGTTTGAATTCATATTCGTCGGTGCGAATAAAAAAAATCGCTACGTGTCATTTAACGATTTTTTGATTTTGGCATATTTGAATTCCTTTTTAAAATTCCCGTCGACCCACATAAATATTTTTGTTATATCTTTATTAGTTTTGAAAATAACAATTCCGCTATGTGAACACAGAACAACATTTGTACAAAAAAATAACAGAACAGAAACAAAAAAAATAGCTATGTGATTTTTTAGCACATAACGATATTAAATGCCTTGTTTTCCATCGAGGGTGATGGCGATAATGTTGCACATAGCGATGTATTGTAGAATGGATTTACCCGACAGACCCTAAAATCCGCTATATATCATATATCGTACTATGTTACTTTGGCAACAAATCGCTATGTGTACAAACTTAACACATGACAATCAAATTTAAGTCGCTTTGTAGCAAAATTTGGTTAAAATAATCATATTGTAAAAAATTACAAAAATATATGTTTATATTCTTCATGAGTATCATGTAAAAATCATTGATCTATCAGAAAAAAAAATCAGGTGCAACAAATATATTACAAACAGGAAAATAAACAGTTATCTTTGTCTCCTGAAAAATAGCTTAAAAATACATGGCGATTTTTTTTATTCGAACCGACGATTTGCGGTTAGATGTCTTTTATAATTTATGATGTGTTTTTGTTTTGCCTGTATCACAGAATAAATAATAGTACTAAGTACAGAAGACTCACTCTCTAACAAAACGCGTCTGTTACGATCAGCACGGATATGGCCGCTAGGTGGCGACAGCGCCACGCGCGGCTTATGGCAAACCCCAAAATTGGGGCCGAACGGATGCGCTTTTAGCTACCTGTAGCAAAGCGACGAAATCGCGGAGTGAGACACGCCTGCTGTATGTAAATTCCATGTTGACGTGAAATTTGCCCTTGTGGCCTATTTGCTGAATTAATGTTGATGTTTGATGTATTTCTGTTGCCGCTATAACAAAAAATACTAAAAACAGAATATAATAAATATTTAAGTGGGGCTCCCATATACCTAACAAACGTGATTTTTTTGCGTAATGGTACGGAACCCTTCGTGCGCGAGTCTGACTCGCACTTGGCCGGTTTTTTATGACGCTGCGTGATTCGCCTGAAGAATGAGTTTAGAGGTACGTTAGGATGGAGGGCTTAAGGCTTGAGCAGATTGAAAGAAAAATTGTGTTCCGGGTTTTGACGGGCCTGCTGAAAAAGCAAAAATATATATATGTGGGTTGTTGCGTCAGTGTATGTATTCATTTACAGATGTAGTGCATAATTATTTTCACCTCAGCAGCTCGAACAAGGGTACTTTGCTTCTTAAAAACTTTGCAAAATGCGATTTTGCTCACTGAGTGAGACAAAATGTCATTCAAGTGACCTTTATAGTCAAATGTCATTTCAACATGCGGGGTCTAATACAAGTTCGATATACTTGGGTTCTATTATCTCTGTCCCTCTAGGTATGTTCTCACTGCTTAGGGTGAAAATTTTTGTGTACTACACGAGATCAAAGTTATTTACATCTTGTGCGCTTTTGAATCCCTTACTACGCTCAAGATTCTAAATTAGATTCACTCGCTACGCTCGTGAATCTATTATAGTTAGAATCTTTCGCTTGCACGGGACTCAAAATAAGCACTCGAAGAAATATCAAACTTTGATCTCTTGTTGTACAAATAACTATTTCCATCGTATTTTCACGGAAACGTACGAACGTGCTTGCTATTTCAGTCAGTCTCAGAACAAAAAGTACTGAGGTTAACTGATGTAGCATGACAAATACGAACGTTTCCGAGAAAATACGATGGAAAACAATTATGCACTACATCTGTAAGTACCTATGTGTGTATTTTGTAGAATTCTGCGTGTTAAGGGTGTATATGTAAATAGGTTTTGATACGTTTACACTATTATCTATGTCTAGTCTTAAGTTCTTTTTTAATTCCATATTTAAATTCTAATGTTATTTTGACTGTTTATATTTTTGTACGTCAGTTCGCAAAATAAATCCATCGAAACTAGTCGATTGCCTGGTTTATTGATTATTTTCCACTTTAGCTATCGAAATTCCCTCTTCTTTACTTGTCTGTCTTCTTTATTTGGTCCTTCTTCCTCACTCATGATCTTGCGATCTAAAACCAAGCAGTCGGCTAAAAGCGCTAAAATGACGCGCTCGGAAACGGGTACCCCTGCCACGGGTAGGCTCGGCCAGTCCAAAAAGTTGGATCACGGTGCGGCCGACGCCACCGTACCACCCGCGGCTTCCGACCCGCAAATCCCCGGGACGTCTCGCGAGTGCCTCACAACCGGCACCAGCGCCGAACAAGTTAATGTTCCCCTCAGTTGCAGGTCTCGCGCTTCGGGCTCTACGCGATCATCGGCCACGATCAGGGCACGACGATTGACCGCGGAGGCCCACTTGGCCCGCAAAAGCATAGAAAGGGAACAAGAGCTCTTTCAACGCGAGCGCGAAAGCCTCGACAACCAACGGAAACTCCTTGAGCAGGTTAAACAGGTAGAACAGCTTGAACTTGAAGCGAAAATAGCCGCCTTAGAAGCCGAGGAGCGATCCAATCACACGGTTAGTAATGCATATTCTCGTACAGCATCTTGGGTTCGTGACGTAAATCAGGAAAGGCAACCCGTAGACACACGGGCCGAAGTGGGTGTAACTATTCCGCCCCATATAGCGGTAGTTACCTCCATAACTGCCGATCCCCCTATAAATTTACGGCCAGAACCTACTGTAGAGTGTAATGTAGTAAATAACCGTATTAATTCACCTTTATTGCGTGAAGACGTCAAACGTCAAAACGGCCACGATAATGCAGTGATTGATTTTAATAATGATTATGTAAACCAAGAGTGCCGCCGTCAAGAGCAAACCGAGCCAATAACCGGCTCTGCCACGCTTTTACAAGCTATTGCCGATACGGCTGCCGCAGCTAAAGCGCTCGCCGCACGAGACGTGCCAAGAAAAGCTAAAATTGAGCTTCCAACTTTCTATGGCAACTCGTCACAATGGCTTCAATTTAAATACTTATTTGATAGTACTAAAACTTCTTATTCCCCCGCAGAAAATACGGCGCGTCTACATAATGCACTCCGCGGGCCCGCCCGGGAGGCCGTCGCCTCTTTACTCAACACCGCGGCAGCTTCCGAAGATATCATGGCAGCACTCGAACGTACATTTGCTTGTCCCGAAATGATTGTCTTCGGCGAAGTTCAGATTTTGAAAACGCTGCCTCGGCTCGGGCCTGACCTAAAGGAGATAGGTATTTTCGCTAATAAGGTACGCAATTCTTTGTCTACTATGAAATTACTCGGCCTACGAGAATATTTACAATCGCCGGAGCTGTTTCATAATATTCTAGGAAAATTTAACCCTTTCATGAAAATGAGATGGTCTGATTATGCGTCAGATTTGTCAGAAACGTCAAACCATCTCAAGTCAAAGTTAGAACTTTTATCTGACTTTCTAACACGCGAACACGAACGCTATATTAAATTCGCTTTATCGCCAGAAGTAGGGCTTTCTATGTCTATACCGCAACAATCACGAGTACATTTTCCAATGAATAAACCATTTAAACGTGAAAATATACATTCCGTCACTCATGACAAAAATAAAACGATTGGTAAGATAGAGTGTGTTTATTGTAAAAAATCCCACAATATAAAAAAATGTACTGAATTTACGTCGTTATCTATTGACGATAGGTGGCGTTGGTTGCGTGAACACAAAGTTTGTTATAGATATCTAAAAGACAACTCACACCTATGGAAATTATGCAAAAGCAACCCTTGCGGGGTCGATGGTTGTACTTTTCGACACAACCCTCTTTTGCACGGCAGGCAGGAAACGTTTACATCACCGCCTCCACCCGATACACGGATTAATAACATCATTTGCGTTCCTGCGGCTGAAAGTGGTACCCAGCATTCGTCGAGTTCCTCGCCAGCCGATAATAAGGTGTCAGACAATAATGTGACTGTGTCTAATATAGGTATATCGTGTAACCAACATAAAACGTCTAATGAAATATGTTCAAATATTACAATGTTGAAGGTTTTACCAGTGACACTGTCAGGGCCAAATGGCAGCTATGAAACCTTCGCGTTTCTCGATGATGGCAGTACTGCGACTATGATCGATTGTAAAGTGGCTGCTCGCATAGGTTTAATAGGGCCTGAAGAGATCATAACTGTCAATGGTATCATGGGTTTACAAACAACTACAAAGGTAAGGTACGTTGACTTTTACATAAGAGGTAAATATGAATCTGATATCCATTTGGTAAATCGTGCTAAGGCTGTACAATCGTTAGGCTTGAACGAACAAACTCTATCTAGAGAGACTATTGAATCTTATGCTCACTTAAAAGACCTAGCCGAATACTTGACATATGCTGACGCTACACCAACCGTACTTATTGGTGCTGAGCATTGGCATCTGTCAATATGTCGCGAGGTTTGTGAAGGCAGACGTAACGAGCCCGCCGCTTGTCGCACTTTGCTTGGGTGGACTTTGTATGGACCAACGAGTAGCAAAACCAAGCCAGTCGAGTTCGTCAACCATTGTCAGTTAGACCGCACTGAACCTTCTGAGAATGAACGCCTGGAGTCACTGATAAAGGAGCAATACAAACTCGACTCGCTCGGTATCTCTAAGCGCGAGACTCTATTTAGCAAGCTAGACTCCCGTGCCGTCGAGATTCTTGATGCTACCACCACACGCTTACCGACCGGTAGATATGAAGTAGGTCTTCCGTGGCGTGACAACATACAGTGTGTTCCCGATAGCTACCCACAAGCTTTATCAAGATTTCTAAGCCTCGAAAGGCGAATGATTCGTGAGCCCGCCTTCGCTGACGCGTATAAAAAGTTTATTGATAACATGATTGCTAAAAATTATGCTGAGGAGTGCGATTCCGGCACTTATTATAATCATCTTATCACTAAAAGCGTCAACACCAGCATTGATCTCAAACGCGATACCAATTTAAGCGATTATCCAAATAAAATTCACACCGTATCTGATAACTTACAACCTAGTACAGTCAGTCCGAATAAAGCAGACACAAATTTTGACATTAAGCTGTCAAGTGTGAACAACAATAAAAATAAATTAAAAACCGATCCTGAACCTAACCAAAGTGACATTAATGCAAGAATAAGGTGGTATTTGCCTCATTTTGGCGTGTACCATCCACAAAAACGTAAACTTCGTGTTGTCCACGACGCAGCCGCGACTAATCAGGGTGTTTCATTAAATTCGTTGCTGCTTCAAGGACCTGATCTTTTAGAAAATTTATTAGGTATTTTATTTCGGTTCAGAGAGGGCGCTGTTGCCATAACAGCTGATATTAAGGAAATGTTTCCTCAAATAAAAATCCGTGAACAAGATCGTGACGCACTACGTTTTTTATGGCGCGACGTTCAGTCAAGGAAAACAACGCCTCTAAAAGAATATCGGATGACAGCTGTCATTTTTGGAGCATCGTCCAGTCCTTTTACTGCGTTGTACATTAAACATAAAAACGCTATGTCTCACCAAGATTCGTATCCAGCGGCAGCCAACGCAAGTATCCATAGTTCTTATATGGACGATTTCCTGGATAGCCTGGACGATGTTGACGAAGCTGCACAGATGGCATCCGATGTTGTGACTATTCATCGTAACGCATGTTTCGAAATGTGTGGCTGGATTTCTAACGATCAAGGAGCATTGCGTCTTGTACCGACTGAACTGCGCGCCGCCCAGCCTAGTGAGATGTCACTTGGTAGTGAGTCAAGTAGCGTCAGAGCCTTAGGTGTTTCATGGGATCCTATATCAGACACTATCGGATTTAGGACCGGTTTAGAAGGTCTCATACTACAGGGCAGTTTTAATAAACGCAAAGTGTTGTCCCACCTCATGAAAGTATACGACCCACTAGGTTTGTTGGGCCCAATAGTGGTCAAAGGGCGTATACTACTTCAGGAGGCGTGGAGATCCAATATTGACTGGGACACACCATTTCCACCATCACAGATTTTAAAGTGGAACGAGTGGTTTAAGGAACTGTCTGACGTATCTACAATTAGGATTCCACGATGGTACGCCAAGCTGAATGGAGAACCTCTACACAGGGAGTTACACATTTTCGCGGACGCAAGCGAGCTTGCCTTTGCCACCGTCGCTTATTGGCGCTTATTGTATGCAGATGGTACAGTCAAGCTCGCACTCATCACCAGTAAGACGAGAGTCTCACCTTTGAAGCCCACTTCAATTCCTCGCCTAGAATTGCAGGGCGCTTTGATAGCTTCTCGCCTTGCTGTCACTATTAAGGAATTTCATAAGAAAAAAACCTTTACGAACTTTCCTGTGGACAGATTCAAGAACTGTCCTCGGTTGGCTCAGAAGTGACGCACGAACGTACAAACCCTTTGTGGCCCATCGTGTAGGAGAAATTACAGAAAATACGCGCGTGCAAGATTGGAAATGGGTCCCAACTGATTTGAACGTTGCGGACGATGCCACTAGGATTAAGCCGCTTCATCTTAATCCAAACCACCGATGGTTTACAGGTCCCTCGTTCCTCCTCGATCCTCCGGAGAATTGGCCTGTTGAACCAGCTGGTCAGCCTATAGTCCAGGAAGAGCGGAAGCAGACTTCTGGACTTGTGGTTGGTCATCTGACAATTACCGCGGATTTCAGTCGTTTTAGTGACTGGCTACGATTACTTCGTGCTACTGCTCGCGTTTTGCAAGCTGCGTCTAAATTTCGCTCGGCTTTAGATCGCGTAGGTCGCGTTGCTCCTAGCACCGATGTTAGGCTTCGTCAACGTACGAATACACCTACGTCCACCACTCTAATCCCCCTGACAGCGGAACTTATGGAAGCCGCAGAAAGGCACGTCCTGAAGAAAGTACAGTCTGAATCATTTAGTGACGAAATCCCAATAATAGAACGTGGAGAATTGATACCAAAGAGTAGTCGCCTGGCCAAGCTTTCTCCCAGAATGGGGCCAGACAACTTGTTGCACCTAGCTGGCAGAATCGTTGCCGTACAAGACGTCGGTTCCGAGATCAAGTTTCCAATCATTCTAGATGGACGACACCCAGTAGTGCGCTTATTGGTCAATTTCTACCATCGCAAGGCTGGACATGCAAACAATGAAATGGTGGTCAATGAGGTTCGACAAAAATATTGGCTTCTTCATCTGCGCAGTACTGTTCGAAGCGTCACCAGCAAATGTTTGTTCTGTCGCATCAAAAGAGCAAAGCCAATGAATCCGATGACCGGTAACCTTCCTCCTCAGCGGCTTGCCCACCACCGCCGCCCATTCACGTACACTGGCTTGGATTATTTCGGCCCGTTAAATACCAAGATCGGTCGAAGACAAGAGAAACGTTATGTGGCCCTGTACACCTGCATGACATCCAGAGCCGTTCACCTGGAGCTTGTACATTCCCTTTCTGCTGACTCCGCAATAATGAGCCTGCGACGGTTTATTGCTAGAAGAGGTGCTCCCAATACTGTATATTCTGACAACGGTACATGTTTTGTTGGTGCAGACCGAATTCTACGCGAATTTTATCAGCACGAGGTCTACGATTTTGCTGCCAATAGAGGAATAAAGTGGAGCTTTATCCCTGCCGCTGCTCCTTTTTTCGGCGGATGCTGGGAGAGACTGATTCGCACCGTCAAAGTCGCGCTGAATGCCACATTACGAGAAAGAGAACCTAATCCCGAAGTCCTAGTAACTCTCCTTCTAGAAGCTGAGGCAATTGTAAATTCTCGACCTCTGACCCATGTCCCTATTGGCCCTGAAGACCAGGAAACCCTAACGCCCTTCCACTTTCTAATTGGCTCATCTTCTAACCAGGTTCTGCCTGCAACCCTTGACGACCGAGACCTTTTAAGACGTGCTGACTGGAGGAAGGCGTTGAGATTGGCCGACCACTTTTGGAACCGATGGGTAAAAGAAATTCTGCCAACCATGCAACCTCGCCAGATAGCGGAGAACAGAGAGCACGACTTGACTGTTGGCGACTTAGTCATCATTGTAGACCAGAACCTACCCCGAGGAACCTGGCCACGCGGCCGCGTCGTTGCTACATTCCCTGGCAGAGACGGAGTGGTCAGGGTGGTGGACGTGGCCACATCAGGTGGAATTCTTCGTCGACCTTCTAAAAAATTGGTCAGATTAGAGGCATAAAGTCTCAGTTTATATCTAGTCTGGCTAGTTTTGTGTGCTTTCGCACACAAGGGGGTGGGATGTTAAGGGTGTATATGTAAATAGGTTTTGATACGTTTACACTATTATCTATGTCTAGTCTTAAGTTCTTTTTTAATTCCATATTTAAATTCTAATGTTATTTTGACTGTTTATATTTTTGTACGTCAGTTCGCAAAATAAATCCATCGAAACTAGTCGATTGCCTGGTTTATTGATTATTTTCCACTTTAGCTATCGAAATTCCCTCTTCTTTACTTGTCTGTCTTCTTTACTGCGTATCTTTGCCTATATCTTTTTTGAACCGCATGAATTTGTCACGTCCTACTTATATCACGAATAATATAGTCTGTCTGTCTGCATCAACTTGGTAAGCGACAAAGTGTAGAAGCATTACCATAATTGTATTTTTTTAATAGAAATATTATTTTTATTTTGGAGCTGCTGCATATTTAGTTTAGACGGTCTCGAATCTTATTAACCCACTGTGAATTTTCATATACTTTTGTGGTCGAAAATCAACGGTATTTATTTAATCAAAATTTACCAAACTTGGAATATTTTTAGTCATAATTCGCCAAATGATATTTAGTTATCGGGATTCAACCATTGAATAACCAAGCTAACATCATAACATAGTATCTAAATATTCTGAAAGTGCAGAAACAGCGTTTGACAGCGCTTTAACTTCTAACCAAGTTCCCAACTGCCGTTGCACCATCTGGGACAAACTTCTGTTTAGCCCTGTGGTTCAGAATACCTTAAACATGTACTAGGTATTTAAACATTACAATATCTGTTATTGTTTTCATTTACCGCAATAGTTACTCATGAAATATAACAAAGTATTCGTTGTACAATTAGCCAGTAGTCAGCTTGTATAACCAGCCTTAACATTCTTGTATCATTATTATTTGCGCATTGTAATTTTAAGAGAGGTAAAGTTTACGGCTTGTGCATGTGCATTCCATTATAATAATACGTATATGAATACAAAACGCTTAGTTTACTAGTTACAAAGTATTTTAGTTGAAGTTAAATAGCTTCCTTTTTATATGAAATTAGATATTATTCCGCTCAGAATGACGAGTTTTCCATCCTATTTAAGTAATGGGTAAATAGTAGGAATGTGTTTCGGAAAACATCGCACTCTGACGCACTGAAATTTAAAGTTTCGTCTCAGCACAAGTATACATACATATTATAATATGTGTATGTATGCGGTACAATGTTATATATATTATGTTACTTCATGACATAAGTGTACTGTGCAAAGTGCGCAACTCGTAGGCACTCAAGTCTGCACAAACCCTTATCGATAAGGCATACAATTTTAATGAGAAACGAACAATGTTACGTTTACGACTCACCAGTTGATGCACGCACATAAAATTGTTGTTGCTAAGCTGAATTTATCCCTCTTGGTGTTTTGTTGCTTTCTGGGATGATAAACAAAGGCTTCTTATCATTTCTCTTAAAAGCGGGAGGTTGTAATGAACTTCTTTATCTACAAATTATACACTTAAACCTTCCTCATGAATCACTCTATCGTAAGATGCACACCGCATAAAAAATCCTTTCAGTAGCGTTCAGACAAACACGGCGGGGGACTTTCTTTTCGGGGGAAGTTCTTAAAAAGTTCGTGAGGCAGAAGTTAGACTAAAATTACAAAATTGAAAAATCGCTAGAACGGCCTACTAGCCTATTCGGTAGTGACCCTGCCTTCGAAACCCCAGGGTTTGACTCTCAGTAGTATTTATTTTCGTGTTTGTTTTGTACCAAGGAAATTTGTCTCCGAGCGAGATTACGAATTCAAATTAAAGAAAAATTGGGAATAAATAAGAAGACTCTCTAACAAAACGCGTCTGTTACGATCAGGACAGCCACCAAAATTGGTGTGGAACGGATGTACTTTTAGCTACCTGTAGCAAAGCGACGAAATTGCGGCGTGAGCCATGGCTGCCTAAGTGTAATTACCTAACCTACTAGTTACCTAACCCTTATACCTAATAAGAACAGCTATAAAAGTAATAAATGCATTATATTTGTATTTGTAAAATATTCTGCTATAAAACTTAGTAGAGAATGTAGAGATGTTAAATTTTTAACAACAAATACTAGTATTAAAAAGAAATACGCGGTTAAAATCTGTCAGATCTTACATCTTGGCACACTGAACATCTTAACCACACATCTATCTGCATTAAACCGACTCGGGCATTAACCGAGCTTTTTAGCTTAAAGCTTCAAGCTAATGCGGACTTTGACCTGAAGCTATGGTGTCTACTCCAGAGAGGCCGATTCAATTTTAACGATTTGATATAGGTTCTGAATTTGTTTTGATACGACCTTGAGCCGTGATTCGATGAGCGTTAAGGATGACTCACGCTAGACCGGGCTGGAGCTTCCGGCACTTGGTTTTCTATGGAAAGCACCACGTGCGTGCCACGTGCGATCAGCCGTCACTGAAAATCATGTCGGACACCTCGGCCCGGTCTAGCACGAGTCATCCTTTAGCGGCTTACGCTGATTGGTCATCACGAAATGAATTCAGGTGGCGTCATAGAGCGTTTTCACATTCAAATTGTCGATCCGATATTATCCGATAAGCAGTGGTGGCCGAGTGGATATCACGTCTGACTTTCAATCCGGAGGTCGCGGGTTCAAATCTTCAAATGAGTTTTTCGGAACTTATGTACGAAATATCATTTGATATTTACCACTTGCTTTTCGGTGAAGGAAAACATCGTGAGGAAACCTGCATATACATCTGCGAAGAAATTCATAGGTGTATGTGAAGTCCCCAATCCGCATTGGGCTAGCGTGAGGACTATAACCCAAGCCCTCTCGCGCATGAGAGGAGGCCTGTGCTCAGCAGTGGGACGTAAATTGTAACGGTGCGTGTAACGAAGCGTTACACTATCGACCTTCATACTATTTCTGGCACCATACAAATTCTAAATTCCCCTTTTGAAATTCAAATCCTATTCCAAATTCCATTCAATGATTTTTATTTTCAGTTCGATCACATACTTTGATCGATAAACATCATTTTATCTAACAGACTGTACTTCCCAAGTTTCTAAACACGACCGTTTAAGTGTGATTTTTATTAGTAAACGTAATAATTCATAAGTGCGTGCAGTTCAGTATAGTGCTCGTTTTGTGGCCCTGCACACCTTCCAGATATATATCTACATCATCACCAAGGCACATATTGTAAGTTATTTGATTTCTAACCTTCTGAATTACGAAAGTGTTTTTATACATACCTATCTGTTAACACGTAACCTGTATTGTTACAGGTGCCTTTTTATTTAAATAATAAATACCCCTCATCGCTCTGGATCCTGCCTTTTCATTCCCATCATCCCTGTGAGGCTCCTCTACCTGCCCCCTCACACTGGCGCCACCAACGTGCTCAAACCCGGACCTGACAAGACACCCACCCGCCCTACGACGCTGAGCAGCCCGTTCCAGTACCTCCGTGCCAGCACCTGCTCCTACCCAACAACCGCAACCAGTTTTCTAACAATTTTTTTTTTATATTGTTTGTAATTGCTAGCTTTAACCCTTTACCAGGCCCCGAAGAACCAGCGTGTCTTAATACGTACTTTATATGCTGTTGCAACCGTATTGAACGCCTTGTAAAAAATGTATTTATGAAAGTCGGAGATCTTCCTCTAAACCAGAAATAAAAATGTGGGTTACGGTTATCCCATCGCCTGTCTAAGTAATGAACTGTCATACTAGATTTTGTCTTATTATATTCTTGATCAGGCCAAGGGATATATTCCACCCACATCTTATATCGGTTATAATAGTCAAGGTTTAACTCCAAATCTCCTACGAACCATTATATCAATCACTGAAAACATTATTTTATGATCTTCATTCATGGCACGCTTCAAAATCCAATAATATATCTTTAGCAGCCATTTAAATCCACTTGACCAGTGATGTTAGTGGTTTGTTTACAAATTCGAACACTTTACTGAATTTAAGAAAAACACAAGCAGATATATAGAACCATTTTTTGTTATTTTCATGATTTTAATGATTGTAAGGTAATATAATCATATATTTTGCTAAATACTCCTGCGTCCTTGTGATATGACCAGAATTAGGATGTGGGATGACTCTATCCCATTGCCTGGCTAGAATTTGCCTGTGTGGGAACTATTCTTCCCATGACCCGATTAGATTTTGGGGCTCTTTGGTTTTTGTTATTTATTTTTAAGTATACAGGCTGTATCAAAAATACGAGTAGGTACCTAATTCGTTTAAGGGCATTCTCGGTACGTATTTATTTTTTGTAAGTATAATAAAATAACTACCGATAATATATCCTGAGGGACGGTACGGTCGACATTTGTCGGGTATGTCGCCGTCTTATATATTATTACTAGCGACCCGCCCCCGCTTCGCACGGGTGCAATGCTGATACTAAATACTTACCTCATTACTTTTTGGTTAAAAGCAACTCAATTATTCAATTTTATGATACTATCTACAAGAAGAAATTCTTCAGGGAAAGCCTTTAAAAGGAGATTTTATAGCTAGGTACATGAATTCGCTCTAGGTTGAACACAAAAACTGTTTTATTACTTACGTGAGTTTTTATGACATGACAAGACAATTTACCGGGCCATGGGAAAAATAGCTCCCACACAGTTAAACTCTAATAAGGCCATGGGATAATGTCAACCCACATCCTAATTCTGGTCATACACAATAATGCATGAATATTTAGCAATGTTTACGATTACATTTGCTTTCAACACTCAAAATCTACAAAATATCAAAAAATTGTTCGATCTATGTACTTCTGTTTCATAGAAATTATGGAAAGTGTTCGAATTTCTCCGTAGTTTGCTGAAATTAGCGTTCAAGTGAATTGAAATGGCTGCCAAAGATATATTACGCAATTTAGAAGCGTGTTGTGAATGAAGATCATAAAATAATATTTTCAGGGATTGACAAAATATTTTGTAGGTGGTTTGGAGTTAAAACCTGACTACGGTAACCGATATAAGATGTGGGTGGAATATTTCCCTTGGCCTGGTAAAGGGTTAAGATCTTTTCAAAATTCTAAAAGGTTATAGTCGACCCAACTCAAATTTTCGCAATATCTCTCGGCCTAACATCATTTTATTTAATTTTCTATTTTACAACCAACCTTTTATCTAATCCTCAACCGTTTAACCAAAATTCCCCCCTTAAATAACCAATTACATATACATAATCACGCATCTATCATCATTCATCATCTTATACCAATTTATCTATATCTATTTTCTAATCCCTATTATGCCAGCGTCCTACGCTTTTTGTCGCGCCACGTAACAAAACTCTTAACATAGTGATTACACAAAACATCTATCACATACAATTACACAATCCAAGATTTCCACTGAAATCTCACAAGTTGGTTTCAATCCTAAGTGTTTTTAAAACTCCTTGGAGTCACTGAAGTGCGAACCAATCCTGACTTACGGCAGTACTGTTGGAGATAATCCGATAGCTTATCCTTCACCCGATTAAATAAATATACACAACTAAGCCTAATATCACAATAAACTTCTCCTTTCGATTCAATAAAAAATAAAATTTAATAACTACATATTTTATTTATATTGATAACATCAATTATTCTCTTCGTGATAGGTATCCACTTTAATAAACAATGAATCCAGCACTATTAAATAAACCTGAACTCATCTATGAGCTCAAACTCAGGAACATTCAGTTCCCAGCCACCGCGCAGGCTGATGATTTAAGACAGCTCCTCACTCCAAATTTATTCGCGGACCCGTGTTCGAATCTCTCCAGCCCATATGATCTTGAACAGGATATCACCGAAATTAGCAGATGCCTCACAATAGTTTCTTCTCAGCTACAGCTTGCGACCACCAACCAAGCGAAGCACGATAGAATAGCGGTTTTCTTATTTCATTTATATAACAGAATAGAACGTCTCCATATTACCACTGAATTATCTCCAGAAATTATTGACAACTATTCGAAAATATGCGAATTTTTGTCAAAATGTCAAACAAAATTTAACATGTCACAACCGTCAACAACAACGTCAACTTACGCGTCAGCAACCTCTTTGATAGATGATTCCACAAATTTAGACCTACTTGCTCGAAAATTAACCAACCTCTCTGAAGCAAAACCAAGCGATTTAAAAAAATTCAACTATAAAGGCGATAGTTGCCCTTATGATTTTATTCGAAACATCGAAGAGTTTGCAATTGCGCGTAACATTGACGACAAACGCTTACACAAATATATATACGATTTTTTATCAGGCACTCCTTTAGATTGGTATAGGTCAAAGAAAACAACCCTTACAGATTGGAAATCATTTAAAACCCACTTCTTAAAAGATTTCGAATTGCATGACCATGACCACAACTTACTACAAAATATACATTCCCGTAAACAAAAACAACATGAACGAATAATAATGTATTTTTCAGCCATGGAAGCCCTCTTTTCCAAATTACATGAACCCCTTTCTGAAAAACAAAAAATAGATATCCTCCGTAGAAACATGAGCCCTTATTACAGTTCCAGATTAGTTCCTACAGATGTTACGTCTATAGACACATTATTCCAATCGTGCAAATGGTACGAAAGCTGTAATACTACCTCTACTTATAGCTCTAGCAACTATACCAACATTCAACAAGATTCTAACCATACCCCCCCTTCCCAACCGTACATACCACCATTCCCATTTAATAAACCGGTCCATACTGTAACAGCACCACCTTCTACGTTACGTTACTCCTGTCCGCGTTGCAGAACAAACGATCATTCTTTAGATATTTGTACAAGTAAAAATATAGTATGCTTCCGCTGTGGCAAACAAAATGTCACTTTTGCAAAATGTACAGTTTGCCATAAATTTCCAAAAAACGCATAAAGGAGAAAAGTAACTTAAATAAAACTACTGCTACAGAATGGAACCAATGGTTAGATACCATTAAATTATTTATGTCATCATACAATACTACATCAGCACTTTTCACTCAAGATCCATACGATGAACGACCTTATGTCAACATCCAGACAAATAATTTAACTTTATGTGGCCTCTTAGACAGTGGCAGTGCTTTAACTATTTTCGGAAATAATTCCCATAAAATTCTCTTATCCCACAATTTTACCATAAATTACGACCATAAAGTCGTAGGCTCTGTAGCCGACGGCTACCCTATATACTCTATTGGTACAATTCAACTACCAATTTCGTACAAAAATATTGTGGCTATTATTACCGCTCATGTTATCCCTACTGTAAAGCAACCCTTGATTCTAGGCACAAATTTTTGGAGAAAATTCAATATAGCTCCCCACATATTACCTGACATAACGTCATATTCTGATAAACATATAGATACCCTAGTTATTTCCACCTGCGACCAACACATCACTAATTATGACAACCTTTCTGAAACTCAACAGTTAATTTCAGACACTATTATTGAAAAATTTAAAAATATTTCAACAGAAACCAAACCCTTAGGACGAACCCACCTCATTGAACATCACATAGATACCGGTGACCATCCACCAATGAAACAGCGATGCTATAGGCTTTCTCCAGAGAAACAAAAAGCTTTATGCAAAGAAGTTGATGAAATGCTAAAACTTAATGTTATCGAACCCTGTGAAAGCCCATGGCTAAACCCTGTCATAATAACTCCTAAAAAAGATGGAACGTGGCGTTTTTGCATCGACAGCCGTAAACTAAATTCGATTACGCGCAAAGATGCCTACAAACTCCCACTCATTTCTGACATTTTAGATAATCTAAAAAATGCTAAATATCTATCATCGATAGACATAGCAAAAGCATTTTGGGAAATACCCCTACGCCCCTCTGATAGACCTAAAACTAGTTTCCACGTACCCTCAAAAGGCATGTACATGTTTCGCGTAATGCCTTTTGGATTGACTAATGCCCCTGCTACCCAACAACGCTTTATGGATGCGTTATTCCCTTCTGAAAACCTTGATAACTCAGTATTTACCTACTTAGATGATATTATCATCATAAGTAATACTTTCGATGAACACATCACTTTACTTAATAAAGTTTACCAAAGGCTAGTACAAGCCAACATTACTATAAACTTCCCCAAGTGTTCATTTTTCAAAAAAGAACTTAAATATCTTGGTTACATAGTTAATGAACACGGCTTTCAAACAGATCCTGACAAGGTTAAGGCAATACTTAACATCCCACCTCCCACAACTCCTCGAGAAGTTAAAAAGTTCCTAGGTACAGCAAGTTGGTATAGACGCTTTATCCCCGATTTCAGCACAAAGGTTGCACCACTAACTAAACTTACCTCCACTTCCAAAAAAGCACCACCATTTAAATGGACATCACTAGAAGACAATGCCTTTAAATCCATTAAAGAAGCTCTAGTCTCTACCCCTGTTCTTGCTTGCCCAGACTTCTCAAAACCCTTCGCAGTCCACTGTGATGCATCCAGCTTCGGCATCGGTGCCATGCTGACCCAAGAATTTGATGGCGTTGAGAAACCCATTGCTTATATGAGCAAATCCCTAACTGGTCCCCAAAGAAATTACTCAATTACAGAAAGAGAACTCTTAAGTGTCTTACTAGCCCTAGAACATTGGCGTTGCTATCTTGACAACGGCTTAAAGTTCACAATCTACACAGACCATTCCGCATTACAATGGTTTCTCCATCTAGATAATCCAACCGGACGTCTAGCCCGCTGGAGTATTCGTCTATCTACATTTAACTTCGAAATTAAACATAAACGTAGTAAAGATCATCTAATCCCTGACGCTTTATCACGCTTACCTTCAGTAGACGTTATTAACTACAATAGTTCTAATACCAATGACGACTGGTATAATAATATCTACGCTAAATGCAGTTCTAACCCCAACACCACTCCAGATTACATAATACATAATAATAAATTATACCGATACTCAAAAACCCCTTCGTTACTCCAATCTGAGTATAATTGGAAAGAAGTTATCCCACTAGAGTACAGAATACCCATTATCACAGAAAATCATTCCACCCCAACTTGCGCTCATTTCGGAACATTTAAAACATACAATAAAGTTAAATTGAAATATTTTTGGCCAGGAATGTACAAAGATATTTCAAATTTTATTGCCAAATGCGAGACTTGCTTAGCTTGCAAACACCAAACCCAACTAAAACTTGGCCTAATGGGTAAACCTAAGCAATGCTCTCGACCCTTTCAATGCATTTCAATAGATTTGATCGGCCCCTTGCCTACTACACTAAAACACAACAGATTCATCTTTGTCGTTACTTGCTGTTTTTCAAAATACTGCCTCCTCTTTGCGATTAAACGTGCTACGTCATCAGTAATCGTTCATATTCTAGAAAACCTAGTTTTCCTAGTGTACGGAATCCCACAGACCATAATTCTTGACCATGGTCCTCAATTCGTTAGTCAAGAGACAACGGATTTATTCCACTCCTATCAGATCCCAAAAATACACTATTGCGCAATTAAATGCGCCCAACCAAATCCCGTGGAGAGATATAATAAAGTTGTTACCACAGCAATATCCTCATTCATACAGGATGACCACAGGAATTGGGATATCAACCTACATAAGATACAATTTGCTATTAATACTTCCGTAAATGAAACAACAAATTATACTCCTTCTTTCCTTGTATTTGGTCGCGAATTAGTCACATGTGGATCAGCATACGATAAATCTGATCTCACAGATGATATTATATTCGCGCCCAGAGACGAATACGCTGATAATCTTGGTCTTCTCCAGCCTGTCTTCTCCGAAGTACAAGCCCGTCTTTGGAGAGCGCACCAAACCAATTCTTCATCGTATAATAAACATCACCAACATTTCGAATTCAACGAAAATGACATCGTCTGGAAACGAAATTACGCAATTAGTAATTCTCCTAAACACTATTCTGCTAAACTTGCACCCAAGTTTATTAAATGTTCTATCCTAAAAAAAATATCACCCTTAGTATATGTCCTACAAGACATGTCCGGCAAAATGCTCGGACGATGGCATATTAGAGACCTTAAACCTCTCCCCAAAATTCTAAAATAAATAATATACTGTTTTTCCTTAATTAGATTCTTATTTGGCTCAAACTTAGCTACTTTTCTCCTAAGCTCCTAACTTGTAAAATATTGTATATAATGTTATACATTTATAATTATATCTCATCCCCATTATACATTTCGGACTCATTACATTTCGTACATACCTACTTAGTACGAATTTATACGTTCATTTATACTATTTAATTTATATAACGTTATATTACGTTCATATAACGTTATTCAAAGCTAACTCTACCAGAGTTAGAACAATACTTATTTATATATTTCTTCCCTTGACATAACGTTCATATTTACGTACTTAGGTACATACGTACCGTACAGTACATTTATTAATTCCATTAAGGAATTATCTTATGATATTTTGTAGTAATCCTACATTCCATACGGCATTATTTTGTTGAATAAATTCCAACAATCGTACTCTTTGTAGGTACACATTATTGTAGATATTATATTTAGATTCATTAATATTCAGCGGGTGGTTACTGATTAATAAGCCTTAATACTAATGGAGAGCGATTTAATGAGTACGTCCTCTACTTAAAGGAGTACTCTATTGAAACTTATTTTGGTTAAACAATTAACCAAAATTTTATAAGATGATGTATGAATGACCTTTGGTATGCATGTTTAAATCGCCTCTCTTGTATGATAAACATTGTATATAACATCCCCACCTTCTAAATTTATCACTCATACCCATATTCATTACATTATATTTACATTACGGAAAAATCCTTTGACCATAAGCCCCAGGATTTTCCCTTCCAGGGCGACCCCGGTAGTGTAACGGTGCGTGTAACGAAGCGTTACACTATCGACCTTCATACTATTTCTGGCACCATACAAATTCTAAATTCCCCTTTTGAAATTCAAATCCTATTCCAAATTCCATTCAATGATTTTTATTTTCAGTTCGATCACATACTTTGATCGATAAACATCATTTTATCTAACAGACTGTACTTCCCAAGTTTCTAAACACGACCGTTTAAGTGTGATTTTTATTAGTAAACGTAATAATTCATAAGTGCGTGCAGTTCAGTATAGTGCTCGTTTTGTGGCCCTGCACACCTTCCAGATATATATCTACATCATCACCAAGGCACATATTGTAAGTTATTTGATTTCTAACCTTCTGAATTACGAAAGTGTTTTTATACATACCTATCTGTTAACACGTAACCTGTATTGTTACAGGTGCCTTTTTATTTAAATAATAAATACCCCTCATCGCTCTGGATCCTGCCTTTTCATTCCCATCATCCCTGTGAGGCTCCTCTACCTGCCCCCTCACATAAATAGGCTGAAATGATGATGATGATGATGATAATGATCCGATATTGGATGTATTAGGATCCCATCCTATCCCTGTAGTAAGGCCGCGGGGGCGCGCCCTGTCGCCGTCTTTAGCGGTCACGCACACTACAATAAACATTATGCCTACATATACGAACACAAACAAATATTATCGGTCCGACAGCTGACGGTGGCTCCGACAGCAAAATTTATCGGAAGCGCCTTTCCGATATCGGATGTCGGAAGGTGCCTATGACAAAAACAGCTGCAATAGAGGGCCATTGGCATTAAGTCCGCTTTTGTGTTGTCTATTGTTTTTTTTTTTTGAAATAGTGATTGAATAAATGTATAAATAAGTACAGAAAACCACATATTTCTTACATTTTACTTCCTTCCGACATCCGATATCGGATCGGACAATGTGAAAACGCTCTTAGCAGGGTCGTAATCAAGGTCGAAAGCCGGATCAAAACGTTAACACAGCATCGGCCTCCGAAGAGTCCGAAGCTTCCGGGCTTTGCTAACTTGCCCGCGATTTTTATTCAAAAGCTCGGTTCTGGGTTCTGGGTACAAAGAGGGTGGAAGAATGGATAGTGTAAGCTTTTTTGCTTAATTCCCTGACTTTTCGAGCTTTTGCGGTACGCCGCCCATACGTCAAACCTTGACAAGCAAAATGAAACTTTGATTTAGTCAACACAAAGTTCAATTTAGAATGGATCAGGAGACCTTTTTGTAGGTCTCTGGGCGGCTAGAGGTTAAGTGACTGATTAGCGCTAATTGGTGATTATGAATAATGAATCATGATTTTTGGCATTCGGCACTTTTTATGAATAAGTACGACAGGTTTTAAGTTTTAACTACCTTTTAATTTAGCTTTTATTATTATTATTTGTATCTCCTTGGATATCACGGGCCTATAATCCCGGTTTTTTGATAGGCTTGCGTGGGGACACAGATCCAACACGTAGAGGCCCCTTGGAGAGCTTTTATGTCATGTAGAACGCCTGCTGGAACCCGTTCACAGGTGCAACAATAGACACCCGTGAACCGGTCTCAGCAGGCATTGGGACTATTGTAGAAAAAGAGAACAGTATACCGGTCTATGGATTGAAGTTTGGGTGGACTATGAGACTGGGCTATTGTAAAAGAGGTCCGGACACCTGCCATAACAATGTTAACACCGTCATCGAGGCAGGCGGTGACTCGCCGCTGACTAGATGGGCCCCTGAAACTGCCGTCGTAAAGACGACCAGGAGCAACATCGGTGTGAGCGGCTCAGGGGTGTCGAGAGGTGTGCGCCGCTTTCTACCCAGTGGCTGTTAATAGCCACTGTGCCAACTCGCGTCTTATGCATCTTTCACTTCCACCCCTGGAGCATATAGCTCTAACGACTCCTCTCTGGACGGCCAATGAAGGCAAGCCAGAGCTGAGAGTCCTGCGGGTCCCCTTGGGGTCCACTCCGACCGACGAAAGCACGCCGGAGACGGAGACCCTGACCGACTCTCGGGAGCACTCGGGTCCGTGGGGTCGTTACTCCCCAACAGCTCGCCACAAGCTGCCCTGCGGGCTTATTATTATTATTATTATTAATTCTTTATTTCAGATAAATTTTATCCATACAATTGTTAGTTTGGCTTATGACTACGTTATTTACTTACTACTACTACATTAAATAACTATTTAATTATTATTAGGTCAACCCAAAATTTCAGGAAGGTACAATCCACCCTCTCTGCTATGACCTTAAGTATACTGTTGTGACTGCCCCGCACCCGACACAACAGAGACGCTATTCGTTTACGCCGGATGGCATAGAAGTCATCAGTTCGTTCCGCGGCGAACATCCCTGAAGCGCTGCAGTAACGGGGCAGTCCCAACAGCATCCTGAAGGCGTCGTTGTATTGGATTCGGAGGGCGTTGTATGCCTTTTGAGTATAGTTGACCCATAGACTGCTCGTGTAAAATACTTGACAGTACGCCTTGAAAAGGGTAATTTTGACTTGTTTCGAACAGCGAGCAAATCTACGGGCCAACATGTTACTCTGCACCGCCAGCGCCCTCCTTTCCCTTTCAATGTCGAGGTCATCTTTCAAATTTTCACACAGGATGTGTCCCAAGTATTTAAATTGTGTAACTCTTTCCAGTGATTTACCATTCAGTTGTATTTTGTGGTACACATTGGGATTCATCCTGTGTGACCTGAAAACCATGTATTCACTTTTACAGGCATTGTAAATAAGTCCATGTTTTTTCGCATATGACTCACACGTTTTCAGCATTTGCCTGAGAGCACATACCGAGGGGCTCAGCAACACCATGTCGTCCGCGTAGCTAATATTATTGACGCTAACTCCATCTACATGACAACCCACATGCATGTTGCTGAGCTCCTCGATCAGACCGTTAACATACAAGTTGAAGAGCTTAGGGGAGGTCAACCCCCCCTGCCTCACCCCGCACTCCAACCTGTATGCTCCCGACAGTGAGTCATTCCATTTAACGTAGTTAAACTGATTATTGTACCAATACTTAAGAACACCTATGAGCTCACGTGGTACACTCGTGCTAGCTAGCTTATCCCACAGGATACCATATGACACCAGATCAAAGGCCTTGGAGAGATCCAGGAAGCATGCGTACACCGGTGTACTTCTGTCGGTATAGTACTTGACGGTATGCTTTAGACTCAGAATGGCCGTCTCGGTTGACACCCCCTGCCTGAACCCAAACTGTGCATCGTGCAAGTCTAGGTATTTACCGAGACGGCAGTCAAGCAGACCGTCCAGCACCTTTGCTATAATCGTGGCCAATGAAATGGGTCTATAGTTTCCTTTATCAGAGAGATCACCGGTTTTGTTCTTAACTATTGGCACAACGATCGTTTTTAACATATCATGCGGCAAATACGAGTGACTAATACACATCGAATAGAACATGGCTAAGACTCTCGGCATGTGCGCACCAGCCATCTGCAGATGCTCGATGCTGAGACCATCATGCCCAGGTGACTTACCTCTAGTCATATGAGAAATTATATTTGACACTTCTTTGACAGTAAAACTTGTCACCTTGGCCTCCGGAGGAACCTCAGCATCGAGCGCCGGCAGCGTATGCCCCAACGGCGATTGCACCATAAAGTGGTTTTTAAACATATCCGCAATAGTTTCAGCATCACTATTTCCGTCAACAGCCGCCGGCAAGCCAGGTCGAATATTTAGGTCGTTTGTACATTTCCAAAATGTTTTAAAATCATTTTTTGACCGATGTAAGGCTATTGTGTCCATCTTAATTTGGTCTTGATGGTTTTGACACCATCTCAACCTAGATTTGAATAGCTTCCGACTTTCACACATTTCTTTATGCACATAACCTGTCATAGGTCTTCCATGAAGTACCCACGACTGGAACTTCAACCTGGCCCACCTGTGGGCATCGCTAACGTGTTTGTTCCAACCAGTTATATACCCCTTTTTTCTATTGACCGTCTTTTTGGAAGTACTTTTTGAGGCATCAGTTAATATATCTGTTATTTGTTTATATAACCGGTCTATTATCAAACGATGTCCATTATTACTACAAAAATATCACAACAATTAGTAAATTCTGGAGGAAAATTTATATCTTTCAATTTTGTATTACATATTTCACGATATTTGTAGTCCGGGAGCCGGCTGCATGAAACAAACCTCATCAAAAAATAGAATATACCTACCCTGTAGAGGTACCTGACATTTAGTAGATTCCAACGCACTTGGTCGGCCTAGGCTTAACCTGGCAGATTTTGTACAAATGGCAAAAACGTTGGACAAAAATTCATCAAAAAAAACCTCATCGAAAAATAGAATGAAACTTGTATGGTAGGATACCTGACCTTGAGGACAGTAAAAAAAAAGTGGTCGGCCTCACCTTAGCCTGGCAGTTTTTGCAGTCCGACCAGATTTATTGGGTCACGTGAGAGCTACAATTTACCTCATCGAAAAATAGAATGAAACAAACGGATTATAATAGCTAAAATAAGCCTGTTGACGTATGTCTTGGTCGGCCTCACCTTAACCTGGCAGTTTTTGCAGTCCGACCAGATTTATAAAAAAATCATCAAAACATTTTTATCGATAAATCGTATGAAACTTGTATGGTACGATAGCTGCCTTTGAGGACAGTAAAAAAAATGGTCGGCCAAATCCTGTATTTGCAGGTTCCTGTGTCCGACCAATTTTGTGGTACCACGTGAGAGCTACAATTTACCTCATCGAAAAATAGAATGAAACAAACGGATTATAATAGCTTAAATAAGCCTGTTGACGTATGTCTTGGTCGGCTTCACCTTAACCTGGCAGATTTTGCAGTCCGGCCAAATTTATAAAAAAAATCATCAAAAAAATTTTATCGAAAAATCGTGTGAAACTTGTATGGTACGATAGCTGCCTTTGAGGACAGTAATAAATAATTGGCCAAGCACGAAGTCAAGACTACGGTGTTCAGAGCACCGTACGACACATCCCTAGGTGGTTTTAAGTTTGGATACTAATACTAATTTATCCCATAAGTACATTTTATTCACTAGGAAATAAGAAGGTAATGTCTGGGAGCTCTGGGACCTTGGAGTTTGGACTTTTATTAAAGTCCTCTGGGCTAGTATAGGTAATGTAGAAGTTACAAAGCTTCTACCTTAGATATATTTTTTAGAGATTAAAGATTTTATTTACCACCTTGTCGGGTTGATTGTATATCCATACCAGATTACAGCTTTCTAACACTAACAATCAACCTCATCTTGGAGGTGAAAAGAGGAAAAATCGTAAGTCCCATTTCGGCCAACCGAAATCAAGAACGTTTATATAATATAGGCCTAATACTGTTTATCTAAAACGTTTGGTGAAGGCACATTTCTAGTAGAAACAAATTATTATGAATTTCTCTGTAATTTGTACAAACCATTTCGTAAACTGATATTCCGCTAAACTGTTGTTTTTACATCTTACTAGCATCCATAACATATTGAAGTATGATATTCTTCCACTTGTCTGAACATTTTTATTATTATTGATACTTTTTTGTGAGAATGGCTTTTTCTGCCACGGCACTTTGCCAATTATTGATTCTTTCAAACACCAAAATAGTTGACAATTTAATATACGTCAGAGTTGACAGGCAACTTCGAGCATGAAAAACTAAATCCGTCAAAAATACTGGGTATACATACAACCTCATAATCTTTGATATAGTCGCAATTGTTGTATTTTAAACTTGTAGACTGGGCAGGCACGACTCAAAAAGGAATAATATTACAATTAAGTCTGTGATTCGGCATTTCTCGGTTTTTGACGTTAGGCTTGTTTCTGACTCAAAATATAATTAACGTAAAGTATTAATCAATTTGCTCATGTTTCATATAAGTCACAGAAATAAGTACCTAATAATAAATGTCTAAGTTTTAGTACAAGTAGGGTAACTGCGTCAGGTTGCCGTCCAGTACCTGTTTCCGTCCACTTGGCGGAGTTGCTACAAAGAATTGCGTATAATTCATTGACATAGATATCTCAGGACTGGCCTTACAGGCAATAATAATAAGGCATGACAGGGGCCAGTACAGCGGTGTGACACTGCTACAACGCGATTGGTTGATGAGTTCGCATAACCCGCGCGATTGGTTGACGAGTTCGCATCACGCGCGCTATTGGTCGCAACTAGTTACGTTAGACTGCACGGTTGGCTGGAATTCGTGAGTCACACCGCTAAACTAGTACCAGTTTTAGTGCCCGTAAGGCCAGTCCATAGATATATACGTTAATGGTATAATTTGAATATAAACCTAACTTACCGGACAATTTTGAACTTATTGTAAATCAGTTTTTAAAAGCAAAAATATTTTAGTAGAACTGGAATTCATGAGTACCAAATCTTAACTGACATTTTTGTTACTCAAACAAGTTTGATCAAGATCGGCTTACTTTATATTTCGTCAACTTTACCTTTGTTTCCAAAAACTGTGATTTGTGAATTTTAATTTTTTTTTCGTAACAGAATAGTATCTAGTTGCTGCTCTCACCGATCGGTTCAAAAATATACATACTTTATACAATTAATACATAAATGTAATGGTACTTAATGAAAAGGAATAGGTACTGTTTCGACGAATCAGACACTCTCAGTAAAATCTATAGGTAGATGACGCCATAGCTGTTAATAAATATTGAAGACTTTATTATCTCTTACTAACTCTATGTGCTCTAATGTGAAAAAAAAACACAACGACAGTGAAGAACGGAATTCTTAATTTAAATTTGAACTGATAAACTCCAATAATAAATATGATTCTTACTGAGCACACTGCGATAGTCCATTGGTTGGAAAGCCCGTTCGAAATTTAAACTTATTTGCTTTATAATAAGGTTGCATTTTGCAGATCTTTTACTCTCTCATACTTATAGTAGGCTATTCAGAAAAAAAAATGAAATATCTCAAAAGTAAGTAAGTAGAATTAAACTTTGTATCAAAGACATAAGTCATAAATTTCAATGTCAAAGTTTTAAGTAAGGATCTTTCTTACTAAATTACTTCTTAATATGAATGACCAGTGTAAGCATCAGTTAGCTAGCCCTAAGCAACCAAAGGTCAGGCTGCAGTTTAAAAACTAATAAAGTTAGAGTTAACCTGATAATTTTCCCGCCGTCTCCATACTCGTTTTAGTTCGATATTGACTGGTCAGCTGCCTGTTAGCTATAGTTTTCCCGAAAATCGCCAGGACAGAGGTGAAAATTTTTGTATGAAAACTTGCAACTTTAAATGCATTTTTTATCGAAACTATTGCATTCTAAAATGAAGTTAAAATCAGTCCATCGACTCAGTTTTTTGCAAGCTTTCTAATGGTACCTCACACGATTCTTACAATTGAAAATAAAATTCAGCCTACCCCTCTTAACCCCTAAATTTCCCCCTAAAATCAGAAATAAGCAGTTTCGATTTATTCACAGTGTTAGTGATGGTACGTTCCATAACTATTCCAAATTTCAGGTACCTACATCAAACGGTCTTTGAGAAAAACGCATTTAACCGATTTCCAAGACCGAAGTGATCCCATAAGAGCACCGTGAACAAAGTTTTGTACGGTGCTCTAAAAAATGGTCGGCTAAATCCTGTGTTTGCAGGTTCCTGTGTCCGACCAATTTTGTGGTACCACGTGAGAGCTACAATTTACCTCATCGAAAAATAGAATGAAACAAACGGATTATAATAGCTTAAATAAGCCTGTTGACGTATGTCTTGGTCGGCCTCACCTTAACCTGGCAGTTTTTGCAGTCCGACCAAATTTATGAAAAAATCATCAAAATTTTTTTATCGAAAAATCGTATGAAACTTGTATGGTACGATAGCTGCCTTTGAGGACAGTAATAAAAAAATGGTCGGCCAAATCCTGTGTTTGCAGGTTCCTGTGTCCGACCAATTTTGTGGTACCACGTAAGAGCTACAATTTACCTCATCGAAAAATAGAATGAAACAAACGGATTATAATAGCTAAAATAAGCCTGTTGACGTATGTCTTGGTCGGCCTCACCTTAACCTGGCAGTTTTTGCGGTCCGACCAAATATATAAAAAAAATTCAAAAAAATTTTATCGAAAAATCGTATGAAACTTGTATGGTACGATAGCTGCCTTTGAGGACAGTAAAAAAAAATGGTCGGCCAAATCCTGTGTTGGCAGGTTCCTGTGTCCGACCAATTTTGTGGTACCACGTGAGAGCTACAATTTACCTCATCGAAAAATAGAATGAAACAAACGGATTATAATAGCTAAAATAAGCCTGTTGACGTATGTCTTGGTCGGCCTCACCTTAACCTGGCAGTTTTTGCAGTCCGACCAAATTTATGAAAAAATCATCAAATTTTTTTTATCGAAAAATGGTATGAAACTTGTATGGTACGATAGCTGCCTTTGAGGACAGTAAAAAAAAAGTGGTCGGCCAAATCCTGTGTTGGCAGGTTCCTGTGTCCCACCAATTTTGTGGTACCACGTAAGAGCTACAATTTACCTCATCGAAAAATAGAATGAAACAAACGGATTATAATAGCTAAAATAAGCCTGTTGACGTATGTCTTGGTCGGCCTCACCTTAACCTGGCAGTATTTGCAGTCCGACCAAATTTATAAAAAAATCACCAAATTTTTTTTATCGAAAAATCGTATGAAACTTGTATGGTACGATAGCTGCCTTTGAGAACAGTAAAAAAAAATGGTCGGCCAAATCCTGTGTTGGCAGGTTCCTGTCTCCGACCAATTTTGTGGTACCACGTGAGAGTTACAATTTACCACATCGAAAAATAGAATGAAACAAACGGATAGTTAAAATAACCCTGTTGACGTATGGCTTGTTACGGGCGGCTTTCATAAATTCAATGTGGCAGTGTGCGGCAGAATCCACTTGCATCAAATTTGATGCAACACATTGTGGCTGGACATTAAGAGATGAAATGTGTAAGATCAAATGGTTTGAAGGACACATAACGCCTTTGCGAGTCGAAGAAATAACAATAAGATAATCACTTAATATATGTGAGGTTATCTTGTGTATTTTTATTTATTTATATTTATTGAGAAGTTCAACAGCGTTTACATTAAATAATATACAAAAAACATGAGAACTTATAGCATAGCCAATAACAGAACTTCCTGTAATTTATACATAATAAAAAATCATCTGTGGGTAGACTTGTAACTTGTGCTGTACAAGAATCGTAAATATAACTTAATTTGTAAGTCTTTACGGTACAAGGAAAAAGAGAAAAAATTAATAATAACTGTAAACTGGAAAAAAAATCCTAAAATAGTAGGTATAGCTCTAATTTTGCGTAAACAATAAATAAAAAATAGTAAAATAAAAATACATACAGTACCTACATAAACGAGCGAATCTATTAGTTTGTATGCATTAATTGGAATTTATGTGTTCGTGTGTGTGTGTGTGTGTGTGTGTGTGTGTGTGTGTGTGTGTGTGTGTGTGTGTGTGTGTAGTGTGTGTGGGTGGGTGTATGTGTGTAAGTGGGTGTGATAGTGCGTGACTACCAGGAAAGTTGCTTTGCAATTTGTGATTTGAAAACACGTCTGGAGGAGAAGAAAGGGTCAATGTTTTGGAACGATTTATTATAGGTACGTGCGATTCTACTCAGGATAGAATTTTGGCCATAATTGGTACGATGACAGGGAATATGGAATAGTGTGGTGTGACGAGTTCGGCGCGTGGGAGCGCGGAGCCCTAACTGTGACAGCAATCCAACGCAGTCTAGATGCCCGTTGAGAACATCGTGGAGGAACATTTTACCATTTATTTAAATTTTGGAAGGATCACGTGCAGTTTTTCCTCTTATATTACAAGTGTTCGATTGAAAACTAAGCTTTGGTGTATACCTGGATCACCTGCACGTACAAGAAGGCGTTTCATATACGCCCGCCCATCAGATAGGTACACAAAGTCATGATGCGTATGGAATACAGCATGTGTGGTCCTATTCTAGCTGTCACGTGGTATCACAAATTTGGTCGGACTGCAAAAACTGCCAGGCTACGGTGAGGCCGACCAAGCCATACGTCAACAGGTTTATTTTAGGTATTATAATCCGTTTGTTTCATTCTATTTTTCGATGAGGTAAATTGTAGCTCTCACGTGATACCACAAAATTGGTCGGACACAGGAACCTGCCAACACAGGATTTGGCCAACCACTTTTTTATTACTGTCCTCAAAGGCAGCTATCGTACCATACAAGTTTCACACGATTTTTCGATAAAATTTTTTTGATGATTTTTTTATAAATTTGGCCGGACTGCAAAAACTGCCAGGTTAAGGTGAGGCCGACCAAGACATACGTCAACAGGCTTATTTAAGCTATTATAATCCGTTTGTTTCATTCTATTTTTCGATGAGGTAAATTGTAGCTCTCACGTGGTACCACAAAATTGGTCGGACACAGGAACCTGCAAACACAGGATTTGGCCGACCATTTTTTTTTTACTGTCCTCAAAGGCAGCTATCGTACCATACAAGTTTCATACGATTTTTCGATAAAAAAATTTTGATGATTTTTTCATAAATTTGGTCGGACTGCAAAAACTGCCAGGTTAAGGTGAGGCCGACCAAGACATACGTCAACAGGCTTATTTTGCTATTATAATCCGTTTGTTTCATTTTATTTTTCGATGAGGTAAATTGTAGCTCTCACGTGGTACCACAAAATTGGTCGGACACAGGAACCTGCCAACACAGGATTTGGCCGACCACTTTTTTTTACTGTTCTCAAAGGCAGCTATCGTACCATACAAGTTTCATACGATTTTTCGATAAAAAATTTTTGATGATTTTTTTATAAATCTGGTCGGACTGCAAAAACTGCCAGGTTAAGGTGAGGCCGACCAAGACATACGTCGACAGGCTTATTTTAGCTATTATAATCCGTTTGTTTCATTCTATTTTTCGATGAGGTAAATTGTAGCTCTCACGTGACCCAATAAATCTGGTCGGACTGCAAAAACTGCCAGGCTAAGGTGAGGCCGACCACTTTTTTTTTACTGTCCTCAAGGTCAGGTATCCTACCATACAAGTTTCATTCTATTTTTCGATGAGGTTTTATTGATGAATTTTTGTCCAACGTTTTTGCCATTTGTACAAAATCTGCCAGGTTAAGCCTAGGCCGACCAAGTGCGTTGGAATCTACTAAATGTCAGGTACCTCTACAGGGTAGGTATATTCTATTTTTTGATGAGGTTTGTTTCATGCAGCCGGCTCCCGGACTATTGGCTATTTGATCGGGCTGCCTAACACCCCACTTTACATTATTACACTTTGATTCACTAATTACAACTTTTTGCATATTTACGTCCAAAACACATTCTAACTCAATTGGAAAATGGTCCGACCAGAAAACGTCGTTATGTATTTTTACCCCTCGTATAGTATTGAGGACACTTTCTGATACTAAACAGTGGTCCAACCACCGTTTCGACCCGTGAGCATCACTCATAAACGTGTAACTGTCCGAGCCTAGTCCTAACGTTATACTTAATATCCGCACAGTATAGGCTTTGCTCCGCACAAAAAGTCAAAAGTTCCTTACCGAATTTTTCCCCTGGATGTGCATTATAATCACCCAGCACGAAAACAGATTCCACATCGTAATTCTCTATTATTGCACTTACTTCGCCGAGACACTGTATAAACTCCGGTAGATTGTCACTTACGTCAACTGGCATGTAAACACTCATAATAACTAGGTGGTGATCTTTAACGCACGCTTTGATCGCAGCTATACGTGGATTACCGCACTCAATCACTGACACTGAATCAAACAGGTTATTACGCCACAGAAGCGCCACTCCTCCGTAGGGCCGCACGCGCAAGATTCCCGCCGATGTGTCCACCGCTGAGGTACCCGTGTAACCGAAGTCCTTATGAATGGATCCTAGGTATCCTAGGTCGTGTTTTAACAACCACGTTTCTTGGAGAGCTACGACATCGGCGAACTCGCATAATGATCGTACACACTCGACGGATCGCTTAAGCGATTTACAATTAAATGACACTAGTTTGGTAGAATTTGCTTGACTTTTACTTCCCATTTATTTATGTTTAAATTTGCCTTCAGAAACAGTCTCCCGTTTGCTTTGCTCAGTTGTAAGAGAGATAGATGTCGCTAGGAGCCCTAAGGTGGATCTAGTGGAAATATTCCCTGTCGAAGGGTAAGTCTAGGTAGCTTAGTGGTTGGCTATTATCACGGAGTCATCAGTTCGAGTCTCGTCCGAGGCATTGAATTATTCTTATTAGACCGGGAGATAGTGACACATTTTACTGGATCATTTGTACCAGTATGGCGGTTCGTCAGGGGTCTAAGTACGTAATGAAGGAAAGAAAAATGATGGTCATAGCGCTGGTACCGGCGGCCCAATCGCGTGGGCGTTAGTCGAACGTGTCGGATAAAATACGAGTGTCGAACGATTTGTTCCACAAAAATCCTGGTATTTTCAGATAGTCCATAAAAAAGAAGTAGGCGGTAGCATAATGCCATACTTCTCCGGTGTGACTTACAGCCCGCCATACTGAGGCGAACACATTAATTAAAAAAAACAATTCAACCATTTGTGCCAAGCTAATTTTTGCACAGGTGATCATCGTCGAGCAGCCATTCATGGACATCACCATGCCATACTCTTCGGACGGTTCCAAATGGCCGCCATACCGCCGCAAGGGAGTTAATTATTTTTGTTTTGCTAAACGATTTGTACCAGTATTGCATTTAAATTTTTGGAAAGTATTTGATAAAATGTGACCGTTATTATAATTGCCATACTTATAGTAGGGGGAAAAAGTGCTGCCATACTTGAAAAACTTATTTAATCGACACGTTTCAAAAATACGACTACGTATACTTAAAATAATTTTTTACAGCATGGCATCATCATATTCTGTTTGTTTGGATACAATTATACCTAAAAAAATTTATTGCAGATTATAACTACGGGGCGGACGACTGTGAGACTTAAGCCAAGACTTAAAACAAAAAAAAATATTTTGACGATTTGTACCAGTATGGCATTTGGATTTTTGGAAATTATATGATGCAATGTGACCATTATTATATTTGCCATACTTCTAATAGGGGGAAAAAGGGGCACCATACTTGAAATAAAAAAAATATATTGTACACATTTGCCACCTCCTACAGGTATGGCATTATGAAATTTCCATTTATGATCACACAGAAAGTCGAAAAAAAATTTCAAGATGGTACAAATCGTTTAGCAATAAAAAAAAATTTACTCCCTTGCGGCGGTATGGCGGCCATTTGGAACCATCCGAAAAGTATGGCATGGTGATGTCCATGAATGGCTGCTCGACGATGATCACCTGTGCAAAAATTAGCTTGGCACAAATGGTTGAATTGTTTTTTTTAAATTAATGTGTTCGCCTCAGTATGGCGGGCTGTAAGTCACACCGGAGAAGTATGGCATTATGCTACCGCCTACTTCTTTTTTATGGACTATCGGAAAATACCAGGATTTTTGTGGAACAAATCGTTCGACACTCGTATTTTATCCGACACGTTCGACTAAAAGTGACATTCCATTTCCAACTGCAGCTGCAATACTGTTCATTTTACTATGGAAATTGACAATGACAGCGACGCGTTTCCATAGTAAAATGAACAGTATTGCAGCTGCAGTTGGAAATGGAATGTCACTCTTACGCTCACGCGATTGGGCCGCCGGTGCCAGCGCTATGACCATCATTTTTCTTTCCTTCATTACGTACTTAGACCCCTGACGAACCGCCATACTGGTACAAATGACCCAGTAAAATGTGTCACTATCTCCCGGTCTATTTCCTTTTAAGTATTGAGGTAAGGTTGTCAAATCGTGGGACAGAGTCCTAGTCTCCTAAGGCCCAGGGTCCTTCCTATAGTACCTATTCAGTTCGATGAAATTTAAATCATACTCAATTGGAATAGAGTCGTTTTTTTTGTTTCGTTCAATTTTCAAACAAAACCAAAATCAACTCTATTCCTTGCACTATAGGTTGTTTCTATGACTAATGTATTTTGTCCGCTTTGCTCTACTTTTTACATCAAAGATTTTTTATTGGTAAGATATACAGAAATCATTTTTCTTTGCTCTTGGAGCATTCGCATCATAACTGAATAAAGAAAGTCGTGACTTGAGTGGATTTTTCTAACTTTACGTTCAGACAGCAAACAAGACTTTGAATTCGCGTTCAAAATATATTTCTCCGCACACAGAATGTAAAAATATCTAACAATTTGTAAATTATATCATTGTGATTTTCTTAAAAGCGTTTACTTGGTATATTATAGTATATTAGCCTTTTATACCTTAATAATATAAGTTACATTAAAAAAAAGGACATGCTAATTAAACGTATAGGGATTATCAAGGGCCTCTCAGCAAGTGAAGGCATCCTCTATATTTCTCCATGTACTTCTATTGTTTGCCGTGGTCGTCCAGTTATTGCCTGTTATTTTCTTAATTTCGTCCATTCATCTTTCTACAGGTTTCCCTTGAAAGAAGGTCATGTAAGACAAAATGTCCGCAAATAACCCGTAACGTTTATTTCGTTGTAGCATCAACAGGAGACCGGTGCGTGTCGGACCGCGATGTATCACGAACGGACATGATGGACGCACTGTCTTGTAAAACGACATACAGAATGTCTCTTCTTCCACGCGTTATCCCGGCATTTTGCCACGGCTCACATAGGAGCCTGGGGCCCGCTTGACAACTAATCCCATGATTTGACGTAGGCACTAGTTTTTACGAAAGCGGCTGCCATCTGACCTTCCAACCCAGAGGGGAAACTAGCCCTTATTGGGATTAGTCCGGTTTCCTCACGATGTTTTCCTTCACCGAAAAGCGACTAGTACCTAAATATAAAATGATATTTCGTACATAAGTTCCGAAAACTCATTGGTACGAGCCGGGGTTTGAACCCGCAACCTCCGGATTGCAAGTCGCACGCTCTAACCGCTAAGCGCTTTGCGCAGCGCCAGGCCAAAACGACATACAGAATGTATCAGAACGAAAGGCAAAGGAAGAGACCCACTAATGTTTAGGTCATACTGAGCAACTTTTAACTATGGGACCAACCACGAAATCGCGAAAAAAAAATTTACTCACACATAGGAAATTTCAACATCAGACCAGCAAAATAACAACCAATTTTTTTTCCGCGTTTTCGGGGTTGGTCCTATAGTAAAAGTTGCACAGTATGACCTAAACATTAATGAAAGCTAGCTAGAGAAGCTAGTTACTCATAACATCATAATTGGTGTCTAACCAAGTAACCAGTGATTATTTTATTTAACATTTATAAATTCAGTTTATTCTAAATGCTTTCCTTCAGAGCTGTGTGTCCTGAACCCCAGGCAAATGTTAGTCGGGGGATTTAATATTATACAAGCAGACAACAGGTAACGCGGTTTTAATGGTCTCGAGGAAAAAAGGCTCAGAAATGGCTTTTATCTCAAGTCAAGTACAAAGATAAATCTTGTTGGTATTTACGGGATATTTAATGGGACGCAAAGGAGGCGTAAGCGGTTTGGGTAGCCTATGGATAATGACGTCTAAAGTTCCATATTGTCGACGTTTTCAAACATGTTTGCTTTATCATTAGGGTCTCAATAGTATAGTATATTCTTAATTCTTAATTGTATCAGTGGATCAGTTTTGTTTTGAGGATTAAATGTCTATTTGGGACCCATTAAAGCAATACAAAAGTCCGAAATGACAGTCCAAGTGTGTCAATCGTACTCGATCGACTAGAGTACTCAAGTACGAAACTCCCCTTAGGTACTAAACGATAGAGATTATCAGTTCACTTTGCTCGCGCTATATATTTGTCGCAGTACAGATTAACAGGCCTATTCGGATTTCGAGATAATCACAAGATCTTGAGACGATTTAGAGATCAACTAGATCTTCATTAGATATCGACTAGATGTGACTTGGATATCTAAGTCATTAGTCATAACTTGTCGAAATCGTTCAAGAGGACCTCCAGAATCGCGGAAACGTCAAATTTGACATATCTATCTTACAAATATCTTATCCGTATTGTAACATGTTGAAGTCTAGTAGAAATCTAATTCATTTTCCGAATCGAGCCGAAAGCCGTTATATAATTATAACTCTAGGGATATAATTATATGTCGTAACGTAGTAAATCTATATAACGGCTTTATCTATCGTACTGCGACATATTCATTAGTGCGAGTATTAAGCAAAGGTATTAGACAGTATCGTATAAATGATATGAATAATTCACATCGGTATTAGTATTAAAACTATAAAATATCTTTTTAAATATGTATGCTGCAACACACATCAATGTTTTTTCATTTACCTAAATTAAACTATCCAAAGAAATGCCATTTTCCATCGTCCTATAGTAACCCTCATTTAATATTCTGGTTTCTTCCCACACAGAAGTCAGGAAATTCAGGAAACCTGGAGTCTGCATTATGAAACAGCTCCACAGCAATTCACGGTTCGTGGCTTCCATTTGGCTTTAGAGAATCTGACTGCACATTACTTATTAAGCAGTAATACGCTGGATCGTTTTGTAAGTAGAAATGAATCTGCGGTTCTATTTTTGTGAACTCAATATTGTATTCAGTTAGTATATTCAGTATTATTATATCATTCATTACAATGTTGCTCATATAATATTACACACTTATTTATTTAAGATAATATACGTATATTTGAATATAAGTAAAATAAATTTTCGAAAACGGCTGCAAATATTTTTATAAACTTATCATGACGAGTTTACATATTCCGATACCGAAATTAAAATTAAGGAGAGCAATAGTAGATTATACAATAAGGGCATAAAGTAAGCCATTTTATTTATTTAGGCAAATGTATCGGCCGATATACTGCGGGAAAATTTAGGTCGAGGCTATAATGGGCAAATATGCCAGAGTTATTAGGTATATACTCTGCTTTTCACTTGATTGCGGGCGTTTCCTTTAACCAAAAATTCCAAATTTAACATTGGGAACGAGGATGAGATTGCTTTAATTTTAATATCTTAATACCTTACATAAACAGTTTTCGATTATAATATTTCAAACCAAATAGTCTATTTAATTCTTATAATTTTTTATGTAGTTTTTTATGTCCACCTAACTTAGCCGTTTCTCTTATTTATCGCCGAAAATGGTATGGCCGATTATCACTTCCCAACTCACGTTAGGCGGAATTTTATTTCGCCGAATTTTCATTTCCCAATGAAAGATTTGACAAATGATAAGTCTCCCAAAAGTTTAGAGGCGTTATAATAATCTGCTTTACAATAATTCGGCCAATTGAAACGTTGTCATACAAAAATTTGCTAATCGTTAGTTGTCCAAGTGAAACGTCGGCGAAATGTTGGTTGGCAAATGAAATTCCGCCAAAAATAGTTCTGCGAAAAGGCAGAACACCAACTTAGCCAACATAAAGGCATCTTTTCACAAGTTGTAGTATGTTGTAGCACGTCCCACGTCCCGAATTTCCAGTCATAAAACGGGAACACAAAAGCACCACTGAAAGATGTATCTCCCATCTTATCATAGGCGGCAAGTTTATGCGCTAAATAATTTTGGTATAAAGTAAGAGAGGAAGCGAAATGAGGAGGGCTACCCTGTGTAGTAGCTAGGGTTGCCAACCGTACTGTATTATATAGTATTGTACTGCATTTTGGCTCTCTGTACTATATACTTTTCGATAAATATATTGTACGCTAAAATACTATATTTCCGATTAAACGTATATTACACACATGTTTAGTATTTTATCTAAAAGTGCTATATTTTTTGAAATACTATATTTTTGATGCCTTCTTCTGGAAAATACTATATCCCATATGTGCAGTAACTAGTTATCTTATACCTTTAAGCAAGCAATTCTTGTATACATATTTCTTTATTTAGGTATATATATATTTCGGGGATCTCGAAAACGGCTCTAATTATCTTTGGAAACGCATTTTTGAGTTTTTATATGTTTTCTGAGCAAAGCTCGGTCTCCCAGATATTATTGTACCTAGTAGTGTGTGATAGGAGCCCATCTATCTAGGCTGAGTCTCTGTGCCGTGGCTTTTGCACTTTTTGTCCCTGCAAAGTCTGTAAAGTTAGCTACCACCATAATACCATACCATAATATTAAGATACTTACAGGCTGGAATTTTAATCACCGTTCATACTCTACGTAGTAACTTTCTAGGTCATACCAAAAAGAATAGATAGTAGAGGGGTCCTGTCATTGTGAATTTTGTAGTCACAGTAAATTTACTGCCATCTATCGACACACGACTAAAACTCAAAATGAAAACGTATAAAATTATCAAAAAATGTATATGTGGATGAATGATTTTATTATTTTTATATCATTTTGATCCATGTTCATTCACTCATATCTATGTGTTAAAATTGTTAAATATGAAACGGTGTCGTCACGCCATCTAGCCGAGAATAGGCTAAAGGTGTGTGCGGCATCTATCCGAGAATGACATTTTCTTGATTTCCGAGGCACGTTTTTTCCTTAGACTTTATTCATCTTATACGAAGTTACATATGTCTTTGGTCATACTGAACAACTTTTACTACGGGACCAATGCCGGAATCACGAAAAATATTGGCTGTTTCATACATTCCGGCTGACGTGTTGCCGCTGCTTTCTATGGGACTGCCAATTTTTTTTAATAAATGCCCCCATAATAAAAGTTGTTTAGTATGACCTACAAAGTCAGTACGCAGGGTATGAACGGTTATTATTTCACCCTGTAAGGTAAACGTACTAGTGATCGACATGCTAATTTATTTATTTAGAAATTTAATTCAGGCAACAAGGCCCATATTACAAATACCTTACAGACTAACATACATAATAACTCACATTATAGACGGGTCTAACGCGAATTATATTCAATTACCTTGATTTACCGACGTTTCGACACAGGTCCTGTGAATATAATTCGCGTTAGACCCGTCTATAATGTGAGTTAATATGTATTCAAAACGCGAAAGTTTAAAATATTATATAACATACATAATGTATTTTATAAACTTAAAACTAAACACTATAATAACACTATAATGAAACACACAATAATAAACACTATAATGCCCAATAGATGACACTTTCCTGTCACCACCTCTTTTGACAATTACTTAAGTTTCAAGATGACATGTACTGGGACCGCGTCGACCACCAGTTGGCAGTTCCTTCACAATCTTTGATTCTCGTCTCACCCAGATAAATGACCAACAAATCGGGCCCATAAATTCAACTATCAGATTAACAATGCGTCACAATACGCCCCTCTGTGTTTGATACTAAACAAGACGTACAGATAGCAGAAGCAATTGAAGAAATAAAGTAGCAAGGGGGAAATCAAAACATCTAACTGTAGAGTGCCATAAGGACGCTTTGACAGTTCATTCATAAGGACAAATTGCTATAAAGTATAGTCTAATAAACCGTGGTCTTTGTTGTAAAAATTAGGTATTTGTAAAATAATGTAAAAAAGAGATGTTTATGACACGAGTGTTTTATTCGAAGTAAGGTAACTAAGCATATTTAAAATCTTCTTCTTCTTCCTCGCGTTATCCCGGCATTTCGCCACGGCTCATGAGAGCCTGGGGTCCGCTTGACAACTAATCCCATGATTTGACGTAGGCACTAGTTTTTACGAAAGCGACTGCCATCTGACCTTTCAACCCAGAGGGTAACCTAGGCCTTATTGGGATCAGTCCGGTTTCCACTACACCCGGTTTCCGGTTGGTGGTAACTAAGCATATTTAAAATATTTTAAAATATATCAAAAATAGAAAATAGAAAACTTAATGTTTGTCTACACAAAAGAGGTTACTATAAACTACAACAGTCTTCTCTTCCCAGAGTGACACAAGCCTACGTCACAATAACATGGCCGCCATATATAGCGCTATCGCGTATTATCATATAGCGCTGTCGCATGATGACGTAGGCACGTCAGTCACGTGACCACGAAAAGACGGGAAGAGAGTACCAGGCGGAGTATATTATTATACCATGGCTATAAAGTAAGGAAATGGCCGATGGGGTCGAAAAGTACGGACTAGCAAGCGCAGCGTAGGACGTCCACCCACAAGATGGACAGACGACCTTGTTAAGGTCGCCGGAAGACGCTGGCTGCGGGGCGCTTCCAACCGGCACGTATGGAGGTCCAAGGGGGAGGCTTATGTTCAGCAGTGGACGTCTTATGGCTGAGATGATGATGATGATGATGATGATGATGATGATAAAGTAAGCGACAAAGACCTCGGTACGTTATACAGTATCAAAAACAGAATTGTCTACTGATAAGTGTAAAAGAGACCTCACTTGTATTTTTCTACAGTGAAGGAAACCACCATAAAATGTACCACATGAGTAGGTAGACACAACATGTCGACAACATGTCGAGCGTTTTTCGACTTAAAATACGTGAGTGACCCGTTTTTAATATATTTAATATGAGTAGTGTAAGAGTAAAAACACCAGAGCACCACTTATTAACAAGATTTATTAGGGAATCACAATATGAGAGTATAGATCTGAAAATAATATGCGAGGACGCTCTCGCGTAAAACCAATCTAAGATGGACGACCACCTCTAGTGATGTGACATTGTCGGTCATCGTAGTGATGTCAAACACCGACGGATGACGATCTCGCCGTATAGCTCGGCCATCTTCTGACCCGACCTACGTCCCGTCAGGTCACCGTTACCAAGGCCGCCACTGAAGACTACCGCAGCCAACGCAGTCGCAGCAAGCTGGGCCTTCACCAGGTGGCGGTAGTTGGCTCCTCCGTTGAGTTGGCTCCTCAACTGGTGGGAGGCTAACGTGGGACACGTCTCATGCTTGTGCATAGGTGCCCTCCAATACAGCACATGTAAACAGTACAAACTCTTATTCACGAAACTCTATAACATACATGTGAAAAGCCTCAGTTCCTTAATATAACAAGGCGTTATAATTCACCCTAGCGCCATCGACAGGCTTTGACATTAGCATACCACAATGTTGTTCAAAATAATCATGATAAGGTTTCGACGATATATTAATGCGCAAATGGCACAGTTAGACCCTTTGTTCACAGGTCCGGCTTGATAGCCATAAAATTATACCGTAATAACCATCACAGTCAAAAGGTCTACTTCTGTAAATACATGAGAAAGATGCAGTTATGATTGGACAGAACTCATGAGCACTCTTTAGCAACATTGTTAATAAATTACATAATCACCCTTAATGGCGACGTAATCAAGTAGGTACTTCATGTCACCGCTTTCTAGCATCGTGACTAATGGCATATTACCACAGATTTGATTATTGGACAAAAAGAAAACATTACCGTGTTAAAATACCACATGCAGGCTAGAATATCACTGCCATTGTAGAGGCAACGACCGTAGAAGTCAGCCCTTCACGATAAGGCTGTCACGGAGCCCATTGCACGCACTCGTTCTACTGGGCATCTTGAACTGGCACTACCTCAACGTCTACTGGATCCGGAACTGCGCCAGCGATCTCTAGAAGGTATTAGTGCAAGCAACCCTTTCAAGGTAACCTTGAGATCATCAGTCTTAAGGTCATTTAAATATCCTTTTGTAAACAAAGTCTCAAGCCAACCTCTCAAGGTCAACAACAAATAGTACGATATAGATAAAACAGTTATCGGTAGTAGAAATAATGGTCCTCTTAAGGATAATCTCATATCACATACAATGGACCGCCTCTTAAGGATAGTATTATATCACATACAGCGGTCCGCCCCTTAAGGCCTGCACTGCAGATACCAGGAACAAACTAGCCTCTTAAGGATAGTATTATATCACATACAGTGGTCCGCCCCTTTAGGCCTGCACTGCAGATACCAGGAACAAACTAACCCCTTAAGGGTAGTATTATATCACATACAGTGGTCCGCCCCTTAGGGCCTGCACTGCAGATACCAGGAAAAAACTAGCCTCTTAAGGATAGTATTATATCACATACAGCGGTCCGCCCCTTAAGACCTGCACTGCAGATACCCGGAACAAACTAGCCTCTTAAGGATAGTATTATATCACATACAGCGGTCCGCCCCTTGAGGCCTGCACTGCAGATACCAGGAAAAAACTAGCCTCTTAAGGATAGTATTATATCACATACAGCGGTCCGCCCCTTAAGACCTGCACTGCAGATACCCGGAACAAACTAGCCTCTTAAGGATAGTATTATATCACATACAGCGGTCCGCCCCTTGAGGCCTGCACTGCAGATACCAGGGACAAACTAGCCTCTTAAGGATAGTATTATATCACATACAGCGGTCCGCCCCTTTAGGCCTGCACTGCAGATACCAGGAACAAACTAGCCTCTTAAGGATAGTGACAAGCAACAGACCGCTCCTTTAAGCCTTTGTTGCGATTACCGGCGCCAGGAACTAGCCTCTTGAGGATAGCATCCCTTGCCAAGACAAAAGTAATAGCACTTCTTAAAGAGCACACAATAATTAAAGCTCTATAGCAGACATTGAAGCAACCGGTAGAATTATGAACCAGCCTTTAGAGTAAAATGGCTAACAGTGGGGTGGCATAAATAACATACCGCAAGCATTACCATGGTTACTACAATATTTAATCAAGCACAATGTGTTTATTTTCTAGGTTTAGTCGGCAAACCCGTTAACAAAACACATTAGTATGATAACAGTAACCCAGTTCTAAATCTGGAATAAAACAAAATCACAACTCGGTTCCTAATCCGAGAGTAAGTAATATAAATAAAATCAAAACTCAGTTCTCAATCCGAGTTTTTAATAAAAGTATAACTCAGTCTTAGTCTGAAAATATAGTCAGTTCTTAATCTGTAAACGGTACCTCAAATAACAGCATTTGCCTTCATTAGTCGGCAAACCCGCTAACAAAATACATTAATATGACAACAGTAACCCAGTTCTAAATCTGAAATAAAACAAAGTCACAACTCGGTTCCTAATCCGAGAGTAAGTAATATAAATAAAATAATAACTCAGTTCTCAATCCGAGTGTCTAATAAAATTATATCTCAGTTCTTAATCTGAGAATATACTTGTCGTCAGTTCTTAATCTGAAAACGGTACCTGAAATAGCAGCATTTGGCGTTAATATGGAAAATATAAGATAATAAGCAGTTGCTACTATGCAACCAATGTAAATGATCATGTGCAACTTGGCGTGCCTCTTCCGTGCCCCTAAATAAAGGCAACACTCTTACTATACCACGGTTGAACTACAGTAGAGCCTGAACAGAAGTTCATGTTATCGAGGTTCCTCTGTTACCCAGGTTCGCCTTACCGAGGTTTCACAAATTTGTATTTTCAACCATCATGAAAGTGTATATTGATAATGATCAATCAGCTGAATCAATGGCACATATGCTTAAACCATAAAGCTTTCAATCCCAAGACACATGGTTGATTTTCTTCAGCTGTATATGTGCATTTTATGTGTAGGTAACTCATCACATCATCTTATACCTGCACAAAACTAAATAATTTTGTTAAATGCCATGCAAGCACACATTTAAAGGTAAATGAGTTCATAACATAATAAACCACAGTTTATGCAGTTTGCAAAACAAGAAACATTATAATTATTATTGTTTATTTTTATTTTTTTTTACTTCTGATTTATGAAACCCAGAAGCAATAAGTGTACTGTTTTATAATGCAAACAGTACCATAACACACTACAAGTTCAGACGAAAACCATTAATAACTTCAAACAGTAACTCATGATGACATGATATCCTTCGGTCAATGTTCAGCAGCAGTGAACGGGTTAAAATAGTTACTTAGAAAGCTTTAACCAAGCTATTTACCTTCGTTTAATATTCATCCATTTAACATTTAACTGACCGGTACGTTTAGAGTCCAGTAGCAATTGTATGTAAAAGACATGTACATCATGTAGACCGTCAAAGTCTATATTGACTCCTGAAAGAATTCACCTTGCTTACCATTAGCAGCAACCTGCTTTACCAATCAGCGCAATTAATATCTAATACAATATGTCCTTTTTGACAAGATTTAAACATTGGAATCTCCTGTAATCATAATTCATCAGTGCAAGTATATGATTACACCTTATGGTCAAAACTTCACCAGCAATCAAGTTTTGTTATAAGGAAATGCATCTGAAAAATACTGTTAGAACACAAATGATTTCATTGTCAATAACTCAAACACTTGACAATATCATGCCAATAAAATTTTCATTAGTTTGGTAAGTCTGTTTAAATATATGTCTTTGGTTAATTTTATAACATGACATTTTGTGAAAAATATTTGCAATTTCAACTTAAACCAACATCCCCATATGAACAAAACAATTATGGTCAAAACTTCACCAGCAATCAAGTTTTGTTATAAGGAAATGCATCTGAAAAATACTGTTAGAACACAAATGATTTCATTGTCAATAACTCAAACACTTGACAATATCATGCCAATAAAATTTTCATTAGTTTGGTAAGTCTGTTTAAATATATGTCTTTGGTTAATTTTATAACATGACATTTTGTGAAAAATATTTGCAATTTCAACTTAAACCAACATCCCCATATGAACAAAACAATTATGGTCAAAACTTCACCAGCAATCAAGTTTTGTTATAAGGAAATGCATCTGAAAAATACTGTTAGAACACAAATGATTATCATTGTCAATAACTCAAACACTTGACAATATCATGCCAATATAATTTTCATTAGTTTGGTAAGTCTGTTTAAATATATGTCTTTGGTTAATTTTATAACATGACATTTTGTGAAAAATATTTGCAATTTCAACTTAAACCAACATCCCCATGAACAAAACAACAATCACAACATGTCAACACACTATATGTTGTATGCAATGGTTGGATAGACCTTTTATTCATAAATTCATAATCTATATTTATTATGTACAGACAGAAATTATCCTTGTTAATTTTTTTGACACTTCTACTGAGATACTACCTTATAATATATATCAGTTTGTCTCCAACTTAATATGAATTGTAAGGATGTATGAGGTTATATGAGATATGGAACATCTTTTTAAATATTCAGCCCGAGGAGGCTCCGGAAACATGGAGCGAATAAACCTGTCACAGACAATACTAACCAGCTATAAAATAGATGCCAATAATTCCTTTTGCTTATTCACAAAGCGCATTTTACCAACCCACAGTCCATGTAACACATACTAACCATTAGTATGCATGTAAAACATGAACAATCATTTTTTTTCCAAATAAATACCTCATTTTCCATGGCATCAGAGATTAGTCACTTATCAACATTTTCTGCATATAATGAATTACTTGAACATAATATAACTGGCATCCATAACCAACTAACTTTGAAATATTATCCATGTCCGGGTTCATTATAGAGGTCTGAGCTGATAACCGCTCTAGTGCCTTCAACGGTATGGTAATTCACTTCAAGAATCATTGCTGTCAAATTTCTGGAAATTACACAACTCAAAAACATACTAACAAAGCATTATTTCAGTTGCAATAAGCACACACACACACACATATGTGAAACAACAATTCACTTTCCTTATCGGTTTGTGTTTTTGAAAACTTGGAATCTATTTTAATAACTTGGAACCAAATCCCATTAGTACAGTCCATGCCTCTACCAAGATGGAATTTCCAAAAGGCACAGTGGGATGGATTTGCAACATACATTGACAACTCCATCAGATGGATTCCGCCGAAAGCCGAAAACTACGAGAGATTGGTTGGTTTAGTCATTTCAGCTGCCAAAAAGTACGTCCCCCGAGGCTTCCGAAAAACGTACATACCCGGGTGGACCAAGGAAAGCGAGCAACTTTACCAACAGTACAAAGAATCAGGCGATCAGGAAGTAGGACGTGACTTACTACAATCTCTGGATATCGAACGGAAGAACAAATGGGTAGCCACTGTTGAAAAGCTTAACTTCAAAACATCAAGCAGAAAAGCGTGGAAGGTACTCAATAAACTTACAGGCAAAACTGGGTCAAAAAATCACAATGTTTCTCAAAAGCTTACGGACTCCATAGGAAAACGCATTGTAGAAACATCACGTGTACGAGGAGACCGTGCCACTACTAGAAACATTAAGATGCTGGCCAATAAACTCAAAGATACACTCCCAGATGACGCAAATCTGTCCAGGCCGTTTTCAATTGATGAAACATCTGCCGCTATTAATCAACTTGCTCTAGGTAAAGCAGCAGGGCAGGATGGTATCTACAATGAATTTATTAAGAACCTCGGCCCTAAATGTGTAAAATGGTTAGCAGCTTTCTTTTCCGACATTCTAGCTAGAAACAAACTACCCCCAGCGTTTAACTTCGCCAAAGTAATTGCTGTACTCAAACCCGAAAAACCTGCTTGTGATGCAAAGAGCTACAGACCAATTGCCTTACTTAGCTGCACGTACAAGCTACTGGAAAAGCTACTGGCGTTCAGGATAAGCCCGCTTATCGATAAAATTGTCCCTGTGGAGCAAGCGGGATTCAGAAGTGGTCGTAATTGTGTTGATCAAGTCCTGTCTCTTACATCACATATAGAAGCTGGGTTTCAAAAGCAACTAAAAACTGTGGCCGTCCTCGTGGACCTATCCGCAGCTTATGACACTGTGTGGAGACAAGGGATGCTCTTTAAGCTAATGAAGGCGGTGCCCTGCCGACGAATCACAAATCTAGTAAACAACATGCTCAGCAATCGGGAGTTCGTTGTGTACCTAGGGGACAAACGAAGCCGTGTCAGAAAACTACAAAATGGCCTCCCACAAGGTTCAACATTAGCGCCGCTACTGTTTAACCTCTACACATACGATTTACCGAGCACGGCCTCTAGAAAATTTATGTATGCTGACGATATTGCCCTAACTTACCAGCACAAAACGTTTAAGGCCTCTGAGGAACAACTCACAAGTGACTTGGTTACAATAAACAACTACTTCAAAACGTGGAGATTAGTACCAAACGCTAGTAAAACTGAAGTATCAACATTCCACCTACACAACCAACTGGCCACATACTGCCCCAAAGTCACTTTTGACGGTAAAATCCTGGAATACAACCCACAGCCTAAATATCTTGGCGTCACTCTTGATCGTTCGCTGACATACCGATCTCACCTGAGCAAGTTAAATAAGAAACTCGTAACTCGCAACAACATCTTGCATAAGCTTACAGGCACGTCTTGGGGAGCTAGCGCGGAAGTACTGCGCACAAGTGGGCTTAGCCTGGTGTATTCAGCAGGAGAATACTGCGCCCCGGTTTGGTTGAACAGTGCCCACACAGACAAGATCGACGTCCAGTTGCATAAAACTATGCGCTGTATATCTGGCACGATACAATCAACCCCCCTACAATGGTTGCCAGCACTGAGCCACATACCGCCTCCGCATCTTAGAAGGCAACAGGCTTTACTAAATGAAGCCAACAAAATAGCTCGAAACTCAAATCTACCGGTTCACCAGGAGTTTATGTGCCCGCCTCGACATCGTCTGAAATCCCGACATCCGCCCTACCAGACAGCACAGTACCTGATGGAAAAGCCGTTCAATATAAAAACAAGATGGAAAGACGAATGGATAGCAAACCCACCCAGGGCTGATGTCTCTAACTATGACCCCACGCAAAAGCCATTTGGCTTCTCGGGCTCTAGACGGGACTTGTGCCAGCTGAATAGGCTCAGAACCGAACATGGACTCTGTGGGGATTACATGTTTAAGTGTGGCTGGCGAAATTCACCGGCGTGTGATTGCGGGGCTCCAGTGCAGACTATTAATCACATCATCTACGACTGCCCAAAGAGGAAATATACCGGAGTTTCCCTGGACCTGCTCCGCCCTGATGTGAACGCAACCCAATGGGTGAAGAAACTAGATGTTAAACTATAGTACCTATTCAATAAGCAATTAATTATCAAGCGACTAGTTTGTAGCCATACGATTAAAAAAAAAAAAAAAATACACCTAAACAGCCCAATAATGGAAAAAAAAATTGTAATAATAATTATTATAATTACCTACTTCAGCTACTGCAGAAAGCAGCTGCTGCTGTATCTTTATTGGTAAAAGCAAATTTTACAGGTCACATTTTAACCACTTCTGCATCTAATTTTAACCACTTCTGCGGCTGACTGTACCGGAAGCGTGGCATCTTCGGCATTGTTCCGCGGTGATAAACTCGACGCGATAAGTCGCACGGGACCGCGATAGCGTTCGACGCGAATTGCGACAAGACATTGTGTTCGCACGAGTTGCGCGAACGAGCGAGTCGAGGTCACGCGCGATCCAGGGAATTGTGATCTCCAAGACCAACTGCCGTATTCGAACTTCAAGATATTCACAAGAGACGACACGTACTAGATCCATTCTAGTTTAGATATCAACTAGTTCTCTTTTGCAGCGCAATTCGGGCAACCAATGTCACTTTTACGTTAGATAGAGTAAGATATCTATTAGATATTATGTGAATATTTTAATGTTATACTTATAATTTTTTTTTGTCGAAATAAACATTTTATTCATTATTCAATAATTATTTAATTTTATTATTATAATTATTTAATAAGTTTTAGTTTTAGTTTTTTTTTTATATATATTGTTGTATTGACGTTTATGTGAATTGGATCTCTTAGTCATATCCTGTGGAAATCGTTTAAGAGTATCTCCAGAATCGCGCAAATGTCAAATTTGACAGGTTAGATCTTAAACATATCGTTATCGTATCTTGGTGATGTCTAAAAGATATCTAATAGGTATCTATTTCAAAATCCGAATCGGGCCCCAAGTAGTTGCCAAACATACCTACAGGCAGCCTGAGGGCAAGCAGATAAGGTTTATGGACGCTTGCAACTCTAGTGATATCACTCGACCCGTTGGACTGAGCTCGAAACTAACTCTACATATCTTTTTTGAAGATCAGTACCATCCACCAAGAGAAAGAGAGAGCGTAGGAACTCCAAGTAGTTGCCAAACATACCTACAGGCAGCCTGAGGGCAAGCAGATAAGGTTTATGGACGCTTGCAACTCTAGTGATATCACTCGACCCGTTGGACTGAGCTCGAAACTAACTCTACATATCTTTTTTGAAGATCAGTACCATCCACCAAGAGAAAGAGAGAGCGTAGGAACTCCAAGTAGTTGCCAAACATACCTACAGGCAGCCTGAGGGCAAGCAGATAAGGTTTATGGACGCTTGCAACTCTAGTGATATCACTTGACCCGCTGGACTGTGCTCGACACTAACTCTACATTTCTTTTTTGAAGAGTACCATCCACCAAGAGAAAGAGAGAGCGGAGTAACTCCAAGTAGTTGCCAAAAATACCTACAGGCAGCCTGAGGGCAAGCAGATAAGGTTTATGGACGCTTGCAACTCTTGGGATATCACTTGACCCGCTGGACTGTGCTCGACACTAACTCTACATTTCTTTTTTGAAGAGTACCATCCACCAAGAGAAAGAGAGAGCGGAGGAACTCCAAGTAGTTGCCAAAAATACCTACAGGCAGCCTGAGGGCAAGCAGATAAGGTTTATGGACGCTTGCAACTCTTGGGATATCACTTGACCCGCTGGACTGTGCTCGACACTAACTCTACATTTCTTTTTTGAAGAGTACCATCCACCAAGAGAAAGAGAGAGCGGAGGAACTCCAAGTAGTTGCCAAACATACCTACAGGCAGCCTGAGGGCAAGCAGATAAGGTTTATGGAGCTTGCAACTCTAAGGATATCACTCGACCCGCTGGACTATGCTCGACACTAACTCTACATTTCTTTTTTGAACAGTACCATCCTCTCTCTCTTTCTCTTGCTGCGTCTTCGGCAGGGCATCCAATCCACAACCGTAGCGTGAGAAAGGAATTCCTATCGAACCACAAGTTGCGTGACCATTACGGTTCCAAGATAGATGCTCTGTACCTATAAATAATTAATAATGCTGCCTAATGCATTGCTTCGGCAACGTCAAAAAACGTTTATTTTCTTGCAGTAATGCAGTCGGCAAAATTATTGGAGCATTATTCCAGTGCGTCATTACTGCCGCACCAGAATCCGGAGAGCAGTATCGTTTGGATTCAGACTACACTTTCTTTACGCTGCAATACCTTTATAATGGTTCACCCGAATCTTCGACTGGCTAAACGGGAATAACAACCCAGATTGTTGTAAAAAACATAATCTGCGGGAAGCTTGAGGTTTGCTGTTGGAGTTTGTATTGTTTCTCAGGGGATATATACAACTTGTAATGGATTGCAGCTTAAAACTTCACTTGTAAAACTGACAGTGTAAAAACGATATAAGAGTCAATTGCAAAAAAATGTTACGTAATTAAGCGCAGTTAAGCTGTGATTAGTCTTAACTTAATTGATTCATTTGTGTTACGATATTATAGTATCTAAATTGTATTGTATTGTGTTTATTGTATTTATTTAGTATAGCATACGCTAACACACTTTCATGTATCTAACTTAAATAGAAATGGCTTAACTGTCGTAACACAATGGAATCAATTAACATAGACTAATTACAGGTGCTTAACTATGTAATTTTTTTTTGCAATTCACTCATAATGTAAGTACCTAATCTAGAAAACATCTAGCAACGCTTCTTAGGCAAGTTCAATCCGCGGTAGGTTACCATAACTCCAAAATTTCAGTAATTTTTCCCAACTACTAAATTGTAAGGTAATTAATCCATAAACTCATAAATGTTTTAAGGTTATCATTACTAGAATAGAAGAGGAATACCAATTGGACATCTGCTACGACACGACAAATTCCTAAAGAACATCACAGAAGGAAAAATAGAAGGAACAAGAAGAAGAGGAAGACCGAGAATACATTATTTCAACCTAATAAAAGAAAAGGTTTAGGTCGTGTCATACCAAAAGGTTTAGAAGTTGGCAGAGGACCGGACGATTTGGAGATTGCACAAACAACAAGTGCACAACTCTTAAACATAAAGAAGAAAGAGATTACTAGAAAAGATCTTACAGTTCATTAGGGCAGAGCTGATACTCTGATAGGGCACAATTCCACAAACTACATTTTAACCGCTATGTATTTGATAAAAATATTCGAAATCATGGCAAAACTGTGCGATGTACAAATTGTTTTTTTTTTTCAGTCTGGATTCTAGCCCGGTAAAAATAAATCTGTCTCGATCATATGAACGTGTTAAAGAGAGCTACAGGAATATACGGCTGCGATTTATTACTTTTTGCTAAGTGTCCGATGCTCGGAGCGGGTGCGATACAAAGTCTGGCATGTGACAGTTTTTTTTAAAGAAAAGTTAAGCTTCATAGCTTTTGCCAATTTCGTTTTATATCGGGAGATTTACGAACTTAGCTAGGGTTTTTTTTTCACAGAGACTATAGAGGTGACCTGTAGACCTCGCGAAACCGCATGGATTATGATAATCTCAAAACTGCTCACAAATTATCACAAGAATATGTAAACTACATATGTGATTAGTAAAGGACAGCCGGTCTTACGAAATCATTTTTACCTAAGCTGAAACGGAGACACTTCGCTCGCGGACAAGAATAATAATTATCCTGTATAAATTATTTATACAGGATAACACAGAACAGAATGTAGGTACAAATAAAAATTACACAAGAAAAGTCACTTCCCTACAAATTTTCCTGACACATTCTGAACAAGCAAAATATGTCATTCATCGCTTCTGCTGACAGGGGAGTGACACACGCGTGATATGTCACACGCTAAAAAGACGAATATAATACTCGCAGAAAAAAACGTCAGTCTAACAGGAATAACATAACGTAATTTGACACAAATCCTCACGCCAACTCGCTTCACAATAGTGTTGATTAACTCAAGTCTTTTGAGTCCTCTGCTTTAAAAAACGACTCGGTCTTACAGACTCGAGTCATTAAGTCGAAACTTTAGTTCTTATTGAAACAGAACAGATGACCTCTGTGCTTGTTCATCAAAGTTATGGGCATTTAGTTACATATAAAGATGTTTTTACATAGAAAAGAATTATTGGGAAAAATAAATTTATTCATAAAAATGTTCTCTGTCATCATTAAACTAATTAATTATAAGCTTAATTGTATGTAGAGATGTTTTATATAAACTGTAAACATAAATAAATTGATAGAAAGATATATGGTTTACATAAGTCATTGTAGACATCACTCATGACTAAGTAAGACAATATTAGTGTTCGCTTAATAAAATAAAAAACTTAATTTTGTTAATTACTACAAAATTAGAGAACTAAAATACATAATTTCATTGTAAAATGAGTCATTATATGTGCATAATACATAGGAATTTAATAATTAGTCGATCCATTAAAATAAATATTTTCAATATACATATATGGAATAAGCAAATAAATTGAAAAATGAGAACCTGTTCTTGCTAATAATCGTTAAAATTATAGAAGCATATCATGATTCATTTATGAAGAATGTAATTAAGTAAGGCATTGACACTTTATAATATATTATAAGCTAAAATTTGCATACAATTCTTGAGTGTATTTATGTATGAATATAGACCAAGAAAATCTAATTTTATATGCCATTGTGAGACCAGGAGGATTTGGAAGTATAAGAGTAGTGTATTCTAGTCAATTTATAAAGTATATTGTATATAAAAATGGGACATTTAAATAATAAAAGATCACATTTTTACTAGTACTAATGGAATTTTGCAAGGAAAGTTCAGATGTAAAAAAAAACATGAAAATAGTGTTTGTAATGTTAAATGATGCAATAGAAAATTAGATTATAAGCTTAAAAATTAGTGTTAGCCACAAATAAGAGTGGAAATACTAAAAAACTCCACATAAACATGCAAATAAAATGTTAGATTGTTTTTGTCCATTACTTCAAAAGTATAGAGTTTTGATGGAAGAAATTTATTGAAATTCGTAGATAAAAAATAAATACATTCAATTTTGCTTAAAAAATCATCTAATAACAAGTAATTATTGTAAAAAATAAGAAAAACAATTCTCATAGGAAAATTTGCAGTATACGTGGTCATCAAAAATGGACCTTAATTTCATATACATTAAGTTCAAATTTGCTTGCACGCCATAGCTAAAAAATTCATGTTGATATTGATAGAAGAGTACAAAGAGATTTTAGGCGACGATGGTAACCAAGGTTACGAACAAAACAAAATAATACCATAATTTAAGGGGTATAAATAGACAGACCAATAGCCTAGGAGATTCATTCAGTCTACAGCAGCCAAACCAGGAAGAGTTCCAGAAGAAGAACTAAGAAGAAAGAAGAGTTCCAGAGAAGCCCCAGGGACCGAAGCGGAGCCCTAGAGGAGCCCTGCGCAGCCCGGGACGCCAGCCTCCGAAGACAGAAGACCTTCAGCGGAGTGGTCTCCGAAGATCTACGGCGGAGCCTCTGAAGTTCAGGGGAGCCCTAGGGGCATCAGCTGAGCCCTAGCGGGCATTCTCCGAACAACCTCGAGCAACGGGAGCTGCTTGCAGAGCTACAAGGGCCAGGTAGCCGAGCATCAGAGCAGGGTCCAGGGAATCCTGAGCTCCTCACCTCAAAAAAGCCTTCAATTCTCCGGGTGAGTGTTTATAAATTCATAAAGTTGTGTTTTCTTTTAATTTGAAAAACTTAATACTGGTCTTTACTTTAGAATATTTTGGCAATGCCAGGTAGTCTGAGACTCTCTCCATAAACGATCTCAGCCGACGAAGTTTGCAGATCTTCCTTAAAAGCACTCCTGATCCCTAGCAGGACTAAAGGAAGTGATTCAGTCCAGTTCTCCGATGAGTGGCAGGTAATAGCGGCTTTAAGTTGCCTGTGAAAGCGTTCCACAAGACCGTTACAGGCTGGGTGATATGCTGTCGTCTTTTTGTGATGGAATCCAGATATTTTAGCAAGGTGTTGAAATAAGTTTGATTCGAATTGTCGTCCGCGATCTGTGACGATTGATAAAGGACATCCAAATCTTGCTATCCATCCACACAATAGAGCCTTTGCAACCGTTTCAGCCGTTGCGTCGACGATTGGTATCGCTTCAGGCCATCTTGAGAATCGGTCCACGGCAGTTAGGCAATAACGGAACTCATTGGACGGAGGAAGGGGTCCTATGAGATCTATATGGACGTGCGCGAATCTTGCGCGTGGCAGTTCGAAAGTGCTTAGAGGTGCTGTGACGTGCCTCGTTATCTTCGCGCGTTGGCAAGGAATACAGGCGCGTGCCCAATCACGACAATCTTTTCGAATCCCTGGCCACACGTAGCGTGTTGCGACTAGTTGCGCTGATGCGTTTGCCCCGGGGTGACTCAACATATGCAGGCTGTCAAAAACTTGTTTTCGCATCGCTTGCGTAACGAAGGGTCTAGGCTTCGATGTACTGACGTCACAGTACACTTCAGTATTGGAACCAGGAAGCATCACTTTTGTTAGTCGCAGCGATGTGCTATTATTGAGAAGTTCTTTAATTTCTAGATCTTCGTGTTGAGCTTTAGCTAGTTGCGTAAAATCAATTGGTGCATGAATTTCTTCTATGCGCGATAGGGTATCTGCCACTACATTGTCTTGGCCAGCAATGTGGCGTATATCAGTGGTAAATTGAGACACATAATCTAAATGTCGGAACTGGCGGGGAGAGCACTTTTCTTTTCTATTGTGGAATGCGAAACTTAGCGGCTTATGATCAGTGTAAATTGTGAAATCTCTAGCCTCGACCATATATCGGAAGTATTTTACAGCTTCGTACACTGCAAGGAGTTCCCTGTCATATGGCGAGTATTTCTGTTGAGCAGGGCTGAGCTTTTTAGAGAAGAAGGCTAGAGGTTGCCATAAACCATGTTGCTGTTGTTGTAAAACCGCGCCTAAGGCGGTGTCAGATGCGTCACATACAAGTGCGAGCTTTGCTTGGCAGACTGGATGGGCTAGCATGGCGGCGTTGCAAAGCGCCTCCTTACACTTGTTGAATGCTTCCAGTTTGCTACTTGATATATCTACAGGCTGCGAGTTTTTAACAGGACCTCCGAGCAAAGCATTTAAGGGAGCTTGAATACGCGCGGCGCTAGGAATGAATCGTCGATAGAAATTGAGCATTCCTAAGAATCTTCTGAGCTCCTTAATGGTCTTGGGTGCTGGGAAGTTCTTAATCGCTTCTACCTTCGTATCCAGTGGCTTCGTTCCGTTAGCTGAGATGGAATATCCTAGAAAGGTGATTTCTGGAACTGCGAATATACATTTAGCCGTATTAATTATCATTCCGTATTCTTTAAGTCTGGAAAAAACAGAACGAAGGTGTACCTCGTGTTCTTCGATATTTTTAGAAAATATCAAGAAGTCGTCGAGATAGGTATAACAGAAATCCAGACCCCTCGTCATCTCATCCACAAAACGTTGGAAAGTCTGTCCGGCGTTGCGTAATCCAAACGTCATGTAGGGAAATTCAAACAATCAGAACGGGGTCGTTATGGCGGTCTTTGGGATGTCCTCTTCACTGACAGGGATTTGATTATATGCCTTAACGAGGTCTAGTTTAGAGAAAACGGTACAGCCTGCAATGCCCTGAGCAAAGTCATGAATATGGCGTATTGGGTATTTATCGGGTATGGTCCGCGCATTTAACATACGGTAATCCCCACAAGGGCGCCAGCCGTTATCCTTTTTTGGAGCTAGATGTAGAGGTGATGCCCATGGACTTTTTGATGGCCTAGCAGTTCCGTCTTTAAGCATGGCTTCGAACTCTTTTTTGGCAATTACCAGTTTGTCCGGGGCTAGGCGTCGTGGGGACGATGAGACAGGTGGTCCAGGAATGGTTTTGATATAATGGACGGTGTTGTGACAAGAGAATAAGGCCTGGCGTAAGAAAGTATGCCAAAATCCTGTTCAGATTTCATGATATGGTGAACATCGGATAGCTGAGCGAAGCCGAAGGTTTGCAGGAGTAAGAGAACCTCTCCTGCACTCTGTGTTCAAAACCATTTATATATAATGATTGAAACTTGAACAGTATATAATTTATTTGAATGTATTTATATATGGGCTTTAATCTGGTTTTGTTTGCGGGTAAAATTTGTAAAAGGAAGCATGTAAGACTTAGGCAATGTCTGTCAGAATACTACTGCTTAGATAATTTACAGGGTCTATGCCGTCATGGAACCTTCGCTTCTGCAAGACTTCACGTCAAAGAAATTCAAATGAATTGATTCTGTTTATATTCATTTTTAGTAGGGACACAGCTTTGCAAATTTTTGTACAATAGCTTTGAATTTATTCAGAGATTTTAGTCTTTTAGTATGAGATTTAGATTTTCGTTTCGTCCTAAAACAAATCGCGTTGATAGGCTCGCTGGTTTTTTCTTATGGGTACTTTTTCCAGCTTAAGTAGGTTACGAACCCATGGTCGAGGCTTTAGGGTAAGGCTAGGCAGGTAACTTCTTAGGGACTAAAACATTTAAACTAAAAACAAATCCTCTCAATCAAAATAATATAAAATAAATTTTTCATTTAATAAATGCCTTAAAATCTATTCTGTTGTTTGCTTTAATAATATGCCTCTCTCTCTCTAAAGAACCTGAGTTACTTCTCTTCGCAATGTAGAGTCCTACCACTTGATCACAAGCCTGGCCAATTTAGTTTGTAAGATAAGCCACACATGCATGGAGCCCTGGTCCTGATAAGGTTAGATTTAGGATCTTCAATTATGGTAAGTATTCAGTTTAGGGAAACCTTCAAGTGTTTTATTTTAGGGGTGAATGTTGGGGTAATATTGGGCCGTCATCGTCTAGATAAGTAGAGTTCAGACTGGGGTTCGTTTCATTATCTAGACAGGAGTCTTCTGTAAAGACTTGAGTCCTAACAAGCTTTTAAAGATATCTCTTTATGAAATATTTGTGAAAACGCATTGTCTTCACAATACATGAAATTCAAGGGTAAAATACACATCATCATTCAATAACGCCTATTTCCTTACCCCGTTATTCATAAATGCGCTACAAACCTCAATTGCTATAATCGTTTGCCTTTATCTGTCATTTTGACTTATGTATTTGTAAGAAAGGGTTAAAACATAATTTAACAAATTCAGGCCCGTAATGTTTTATTAATAAGGAGGTTAGTGTTTATTTAGATAAAACCTATACATTTTTTTGACGAAGTCTTTATCCGAAGGCTCGAGTCCTTTTAAAGTGCGCTCAAAAGACTCAATAAAGAACTTGACTCGGGGCTTAAAAGACTCGGAAGTTTTTAAGCGCTGAGTCGCGTAAAAACGAGTCGAGTTCTTCACATTTAGTCTCAAGAGTACCCGGGGGACCCGGCTAAGTCCTTAAACTATGTCCAGGACCCGGGTATGTCCTTAAACCACGTCCAAGACCACCGGTGGACGGGCAGCGGCGTCCCTCAAATTCGGTGTACTCGACTGCGATCGCCAACCCGCCTGCCAAGCGTGGCGATTATGGCATTCACCCCCCAAAAAAGGGGGAGGCCTATGTTAAGCAGTGGACGTCTAATGGCTGAGATGATGATGATGAGACTCAAGAGTCGAGTTCCTACCAACACTATTCCACAAGCAATCCGTAAGCATAAGCACTCGGTGAAAATAAAAGAGCAGTCAAGGGAAATATACCCGTCACTGCAACTTACGTCACGTTTCTAACGTCAAATTTATTCTTATTTATAAAAGCTGGTGGTTGAGGCGGAAATAAGCAGCCGTAGTCTTACAGTTGACCTATTAAAAGCCTTACTGCAACGAAATAAGAGCTGGTAATAGTCAGTTAAGAGCGTAAAACCAGGATATTAGAAAGTAAGGAAAGATTAGGCACGCGGCGTGAAATATGCGACGGAAGATTTCGCAATCGCGCTGGTTTGACGTTTTTTCTCAATATCTCAAAGTAAGTATACCTACTTGTTTAAAAAATTTCTAGTCAAATCCTTGGGCTTAATTAGCTAATTTTGTACTAAAATTAATACTACTATAGTAAGCAGGGTAACGATTGAAAATAAATGAAAATTACACATGGTTTTTAATATTTTTTTATCGACCCAACTTTAGGTTTTGCTTAGAGTCTGCCCTCGGAAATACGAGTATTGTCTAGTTTCTGGTTTTAAACTAATCTTCCCTATTTACTAGTAATTATATAGAAATATAAAAACGCGAAAATCGACATAAAATATAAATAATAGACAAACATAACACCAAAATAGAACCCTAAAGAAATTAAACATCATAGAACATCAACAGTAAAAGATCCCGTGTCAGAAAACACATTCACAAAGCTTCTCGCATTATGTGTTATCTTGGAAACAGCCGAAAGAACATAGCACAATACTGTCCGAGTGGAGTCGTACATATCTCGTACATGGCTCAGTGGGTTCCGTTCGTTTTTCATACTGAATCACAGATCACTACAAACTAGAGGGATCATTCAGTTTTATCTTGAAAACAGCCGAAAGAACATAGTACAATACTGTCCGAGTAGAGTCGTACATATCTCGTACATGGCTCAGTGGGTTCCGTTCGTTTTTCATACTGAATCACTATTCATTTATCCACTAGATGGAGTTTTTAACTTTACAGTGAATTGTGACTATCGTAATGTGTGTTGATACTACCGACCACTTGCGCTGCTTATAGAAGTTGAAATTTTGATCATGTTTTAATACTCTCAGTTCACAGTTCGCTCTCATCAATGTGCAAATCAAATTAGAATTGTTCGAAGAATTAATTCAATAAAGGTCCAAATCGAAATGTTAAAACGATTTCCAGCTTGCTGGGCATTAATTCCTCAAAGCTTGTTTTGAATCTAATTTCATTATCCTAGTACCAAAATCAATATCATATTAAAATGAGTGTTTTAAACAACCAATATCACTCCAGTTCCTTTGCTTCCGAATTCACGACTTGTTTGCAAAAGAAATAAAAAACTATGTCAGATTACATAAATATAACAATAACAGTTCCGGGGCTGTGACCAGTAATATGAAATGGTGTAAGATGCAGTTCAATTATAAATAAATATTTCTTTAAGTTTACTGTACAGTATACCAGCGTCTATAGTTGTGAGGACGCATTATCTCGATGATTCAAAATTCAAAATGCACTTTCTAAAGAGGGTAATCTATGTAGTGAATGGATGATGTCTAGTGGAAGTAAGGCGTGTTGGAAAAACCTTTGCGCCGTATTTTGTTTTACGTATTTGATTGATACTGTTTTTCTATAGGTTTTCATTGTTGCTGGTATTTGTAGTATTGGCAGGCGTGGCTCACTCCGCGATTTCGTCGCGTTGCTACAGGTAGCTAAAAGTACATCCGTTCGACCCCAATTTTGGGGTTTGCCATAAGCCGCGCGTGGCGCTGTCGCCACCTAGCGGCCATATCTGTGCTGATCGTGACAGACGCGTTTTGTTAGAGAGTGAGTCTTCTGTACCTAGTACTATTATTTATTCTGTGGTAGGTATTGGTCATTTAAAATGCACTTTATATGGATTCTTAGAAATCTTAGAAATGATTTCGTCATAATCGTCTATCCGTCTGGGTCTATCTGCACGCGGATTAGTTAAAAAAGCGAATTTTAGCTAGGTTGACATTAAAAAGGTCAACATATTCGTAAAATAAAGTATAAAAAAAACCGGGCAAGTGCGAGTCGGACTCGCGCACGAAGGGTTCCGTACCATAATACAAAAAAAAAACAAAAAAAAAGCAAAAGAAAACGGTCACCCATCCAAGTACTGACCACTCCCGACGTTGCTTAACTTTGGTCAACAATCACGTTTGTTGTATGGGAGCCCCGTTTAAATCTTTATCTATCTCTATATATATAAATGCAAGTGTCCTGACTGACTGATTCATCAACGCAGAGCCGAAACTACAAAAGCCAGAAAGTTGAAATTTGCACACCAGATTGCATTTATAAAGTGTACAAGAGATAAGAAGCGATTTTGAGAAATTCAACCCCTAAGGGGGTTAAAAAGGGGATGAAAGTTTGTATGGGGTTAAAATTTTCTTTTAAGCTAGGAATTTGAAACTTCGTAAAAAGATATATTATTAAAATACAAGAAAACTAATTTCAGCGTTTTTGAAAATTCATCCCCTAAGGTGGTGAAAAAGGGGTTGAAAGTTTGTAAGGATATCAAAAAATTTTTCGAGTGGTGGACTTGAATCTTTGTATTTAGGGATATTATTAGAAGACAGGAAAAGTAATTTCAGCGTTTTGTAAAATTCATCCCCTAACAGGGTTAAAAAGGGGTTGAAAATTTTAATCCATTACAAATGCTTTGAAACTTCTTAGAAAGTCATAATAGCCAATTACAAAAAAAAGTGATTGCAACGTTTTTGGAAATTCAACCCCTAAGGGGGTTAAAAAGGGGATGAAAGTTCGTCTTCGGGTGCAAGTTTTATTTTAAGCTAGGAACTTGAAACTTTGTAAAAAAGTATCAAATTTAAATACAAGAAAACTAATTTCAGCGTTTTAGAAAATCCATCCCCCAAGGTGGTGAAAAAGGGGTTGAAAGTTTGTATGGATATCAAAAATTTTTTCGAGCGCGGGACTTGAATCTTTGTATTTGGGGATATAATTAGAAGGCAATAAAAGTAATTTCAGCGTTTTGTAAAATTCAACCTTTAACAGGGTTAAAAAGGGGATGAAAGTTTGTATGGGGTTAAAGTTTTCTTTTGAGCTAGGAATTTGAAACTTCGTTAAAAGATATATTATTAAAATACAAGAAAACTAATTTCAGCGTTTTTGAAAATTCATCCCCTAAGGTGGTGAAAAAGGGGTTGAAAGTTTGTATGGATATCAAACATTTTTTCGAGTGTGGGACTTGAATCTTTGTATTTAGGGATATTATTAGAAGACAATAAAAGTAATTTCAGCGTTTTGTAAAATTCATCCCCTAACAGGGTTAAAATGGGTTTCAAAGTTTGAATCCATTACAAATGCTTTAAAAGTTCTTAGAAAGGCATAAAAGCCGATACCAAAAAAAGCAATTGCAACGTTCTTGGAAATTCAATCCCTAAGGGGGTTAAAAAGGGGATGAAAGTTCGTCTTCAGGTGCAAATTTTATTTGAAGCTAGGAACTTGAAACTTTGTAAAAAGGTATTAAATTAAAATACAAGAAAACTAATTTCAGCATTTTAGAAAATTCATCCCCCAAGGTGGTGAAAAAGGGGTTGAAAGTTTGTATGGATATCAAAAATTTTTTCGAGCGCGGGACTTGAATCTTTGTATTTGGGGATATAATTAGAAGACAATAAAAGTATTTTCAGCGTTTTGTAAAATTCAACCTTTAACAGAGTTAAAAAGGGGATGAAAGTTTGTATGGGGTTAAAGTTTTCTTTTGAGCTAGGAATTTGAAACTTCGTTAAAAGATATATTATTAAAATACAAGAAAATTAATATCAGCGTTTTTAAAAATTCATTTCCTAAGGTGGTGAAAAAGGGGTTGAAAGTTTGTATGGATATCAAAAATTTTTTCGAGTGTGGGATTTGAATCTTTGTATTTAGAGATATTATTAGACGACAGGAAAAGTAATTTCAGCGTATTGCAAAATTCATCCCCTAACAGGGTTAAAAAGGGGTTGAAAGTTTGAATCCATTACAAAGGCTTTGAAAATTCTTAGAAAAACATAATAGCCGATTTCAAAAAAAAGTAATTGCAACGTTCTTAAAAATTCAACCCCTAAGGGGGTTAAAAAGGGGATGAAAGTTCGTCTTGGGGTGTAAATTTAATTTTAAGCTAGGAACTTGAACTTTTTGCAAAAAAAAAGGTGTTAAATTACAAAACATGAAAACTAATTCAAGCATTTTTGAAAATAATCCCCCAAGGTGATGAGAAAGGGGTTGTAAGTTTGTATGGAGATCAGATATTTTGTGAGTGCGGAACTTGAATCTTTGTATAAGGGCATAGGTACCTATTATGAGAATACAAGAAAAGTCATTTCAGCGTCCAACATCAAAATCCACTAAACTTATAACTTCATACAACTTGCTAAAAAAGAAAAGTACTTAATTTCAACATTGCTTCGATATGAAAATTATAGGTACTAAAGATGTAAAATGTTGAAGATAAGATTCCACGCGGACGAAGTCGCGGGCAACAGCTAGTTTTATTCTGTTTTTAGTATTTGTTGTTATAGCGGCAACAGAAATACATCATCTGTGAAAATTTCAACTGTCTAGCTATCACGGTTCGTGAGATACAGCCTGGTGACAGACGGACGGACGGACGGACAGCGAAGTCTTAGTAATAGGGTCCCGTTTTACCTTTTGGGTACGGAACCCTAAAAAATTATAATACATATAATTATGGTCCTATTTTCCCTATGGTGCGTAAAATAGCACTTTTCGTGCGATGCCAAAAGTTTAAAGGACCATATGTACTGTAAAACTTTGTACGATACACGTGCGAATAGGTAATTCGCAACTCGTAGATTTAAAACACTCCGGTCGTGTTTTAATTTATCGCCACTCGTTTCGAATTTCCTCTTATCCGCACTTGTATCGTAAATAACTATTTCAGTGTTAAGCGAGTTCATTTTTGTTTTATCCCAGTATGTGGAATGTTATTGAAGGTGTTTTCATTATTTCACGCGCGATTGAAAACCCTTTTTCGCTCCAACAATCAAGGATCAAAGTTTAAACATCTATTAATAACTTCTTCTATTAATATCTTCTTCTATTAATATGTAATCCTTTAAGACCTTTAATACCTACAGACTGCACCGCTCGAACATAGCTTTAAAATGTATATTTGCCTTGAAATCTCAGAAACAAGGAAACTTCCATCCACATGTCTGAAGTTTGCTGCAAGTTAAGACTTCCCAGTCACAGATTGTTTCTTGTAGACTTAACTACGATTGCGACAATAGTAGTAGCTCCATTTGAAATTCCGTTTAAATTTGCACCTTATTAACATCGGACAAGGTACAAAATTGAATGAGTTTTAAAATGTAGTTATGGTTTTCCTAAGTGCGGTTGAACGGAACGCTTTTCTGACTATCGACGTGTTTAATTCGAAATTCAAAAAGTTTGGAACGCGTTCGAATAACGGTTCATGTTTAATTTATTGATTCTATTGTTTTGAGTTTGTGAGGAAAACTCTTAGAGGATATAACCAACGGAGATGCCATGTCTATAATTTTCGGTACAAAATAGTCTGCCGTTTTTTGCGGGGAGGGGTACATCAAATGTATACGTAACGTAAACATAGCCATGTCAGATAAACGACAGTCCATACATGTGGTTGACATGTCGTTGACCATTGGCCGCCTATTTTCGACAGAGGGGAACGCCTGTTAATGACCACTCCGTTGGTTATATTCTCTAAGGGAAAACTTGGTCTGTGTTTTATTTTTCCCACTTTTTTAAGGTTTTATTCTTATTACGTCATATTTTACAGAGAACACATTTCTGCCTTGTGGGCAGGCATCTGTTATTACCTTTTCGCTCGTGTATTGTACAACGTTTTACAGTACATGGCCCTTTACATTTTTGACATAGGCACGTATTGTAAGGTAGGGCGGTAAAGTAGTACCATATGTACTGTAATAGTTATTTACGATACAAGTGCGGAAAAGAGGAAAATCGAAACGAGTGGCGATAAATTAAAACACGACCGAAGGAAGTGTTTTAAATCGACACGAGTTGCGAATTATCTATTCGCACGTGTATCGTACAACGTTTTAGGGCCAGTTGCACCAACCACCTTTGACAGACTGATCAACGTCAGCCGGCGCGCCCCGGCGCTTTACTATGAAACTTTCCATACATAAAAATTTAGCGAACTCTTTAACGATACGAACAGTTTGGTGCAACCGACCCTTACAGTACATAATTATGGCCCTTTAAACTTTTGACATCGCACGAAAAGTGCTATTTTACGCACTAGTGCAGAAAAATAGGACCATATGTACTGTAGAAATGTTTTTAATGATTGTGTACGGTCTATCCGTTGTCGAAACTATACGGCTACTTAAGCATAAACTACCTACTTAAACTTAGCAGCGAGATAAAAATCCAAAAGGCTAAAGCGGAGGTTTTATGCAATTCTATTGGAGGATATTAATCTCGCTCATCTCCCCGCTGCCTAGCTCCGCTCCAGTGGACAGGCAGCCTAAGGCTTCCGTTTTTTACCATTTTGGTTAAAACCATGCTAAAACTAGATTGGAAATTGACCTGCGAACATCAGCTTAAAATAGAAACACTGCCGGCTGTTTGCTTAGCGTCGGGTTTAAACTATATCAGTCCATCTAAATTGGAAGCGGCCGCGGGTAAAATCAATCGATGCACAAACAGAAATAGCAAGTGTTATTGTGATTGCTACAGGTATAGTGGTGGGCATTACGGATATTTTCGGTATCGGTTCCGGTAAGAAAATCTCTTACAGGAATATTTTCGGTAATATGGAAAACAATTCGGTATCGTTCATAGTAATAAAAAGCAAAAATGTGTCTTACTGGAATATTTTGGGTATCGTTCCCGGTAATAAAAAGTTGTGTCTTGTTGAATATTTTCGGTATCGTTCCTGGTAATAAAAAGTTGTGTCTTGTTGAATATTTTCGGTATCGTTCCTGGTAATATCAGTCAATTGTTGTGTCTTACAGAAATATTTTCGGTAATATTACGGAAACATTTTCGGTATCGGTCCCGGTAAAAAAAGCAAAAGAGAAAGGAAATGTGTCTTACAGAGACCTAAAAAACTTGGTAGAGAACCGCGGCAAGAGCTAGGGGCTCTTTGACTATGATGATCACTGTAAGAGAATTTTTTAGATGTAGCATAGCGGTAAGAGCATGTGACTTTCATACCTGAGATAGCTAGTTCAAATCCCGCCTGGTTTTCGGTCAATGTTTCAGAACTTATGTAAAAAATATCATTTGATATTTGCCAGTCACTTTTCATTGAAGGAAAACGTCGTGAGAAAACATATGTCTGCTGTCTTATTGCCGAGACCCATACAAAATGTATGGAAAGGGTCGTGGCAATTAGACGCGACCGCAGACATATTATCAGAGAATGAATCTATGTTCAGCGCCATAATTTGCAAAAAAAAAAAAAAGGCAAATTCCCGTTAAAGGAACTTTTCCCGTAGGTACATCACTAGCTGAGTATAAAATAATAACTACGTACATATCTGATTCGATGCTTTTACTGCGATCCCTTGTTTACAGTCTGTTGGCTTGTTATTGTATTAGAAATGAAATGTCATTTTCTTTATTTTACAAATGCATACACAATCAGCAATCACAATGCTACGAGTATTTTGATCTGTTTTTGATATTACATCTGACTGTACCTATCAAAATTTTGATGGATTAAAGTTTGCTGAATTTATCACGAAGTAAATATATTTTCTGATAAAGGTATCAAGTTAAACGTTCTGCCGTTGAATTAAACTATTTTTAAATCATCAAATTATTATATGTGTCAAGCTAAAACCTTTTTTATGTAGCTTCAAATATTGAAAAAATATACATATTTCGTTTATAAATTAATTTACGTCCCATGGTATTTAATAGTTCCAAATAGCCACTAAGCATCAAATGAAATGTAATGAATTGATATAGCATAAATAGTTATTTGTACAACAAGAGATCAAAGTTTGATATTTCTTCGAGTGCTTATTTTGAGTCCCGTGCAAGCGAAAGATTCTATAATAGATTCACGAGCGTAGCGAGTGAATCTAATTTAGAATCTTGAGCGTAGTAAGGGATTCAAAAGCGCACGAGATGTAAATAACTTTGATCTCGTGTAGTACACAAAATTTTTCACCCTAAGCAGTGAGAACATACCTAGAGGGACAGAGATAATAGAACCCAAGTACCTATATCGAACTTGTATTAGACCCCGCATGTTGAAATGACATTTGACTATAAAGGTCACTTGAATGTCATTTTGTCTTACTCAGTGAGCAAAATCGCATTTTGCTCACTGAGTGAGACAAAATGACTCAGTGAGCAAAATCGCATTTTGCTCACTGTTTTTAAGAAGCAAAGTACCCTTGTTCGAGCTGCTGAGGTGAAAAAAAAAATGGATGGTTTATTCTGGTTTCAAAGAAAATCAATCAAGAAATATTTAGGGCTTGGCCAAACTAAGCAACGTTTATGTAGGTACTATGGGTACACCTTACTAATAAATATACATAAATACATACTTAAATAGAGAAAAAAACATCCATAATTCTGGACCAAATATTCGTGATAAACACACAAATAAACGGCCTTATCAGGATTCGAACCCGGGACCTCCAGCTAGACTAGAAGTCGTTCAAATATCTCGAGTTATCACTAAACAGTGACGTTCATAAAATCATTTCCAAATTCCGTTAGGATTATTCTGTGAAGTCCGAAAATTCAGCATGCATGTAATACGAAAATGGCGTTCCGACTGAGAATCCAACTTCGTATAGGCAGGAAATTAAAATACGAACAAGAGGAGTTCCAAAGGGAAAAATGTATCAAATCCACGTTTCTATCTTTCTGGAGATTAGCGTGGGATGTTTCACAGGAATCTGGGTTTTATTAGGTACTATTGGATTATTTTTGGTGCCTTTTAATTCCGGTATTTTCACAGATATTTGGTTTTTGAAAGACTGTTGTAAAGTAGGTGTACTATTTGTGAATGTCACGAATGAAACCTTACGTAGGCACCTATTTGTAATACATTGTTTTACAAGGGGGCAAAGTTGTTGTTTAACCGCTCGTTCTAATATGGATAGCCGAGCAAGCGAATGATTCAAAAATTGAACCACGAGCTTAGCGAGTGGTTCGAAAAATGGAATCTTGAGCGTTGAGAGGATTTCAAAGCACGAGGGTTAAACAAAATTTACCCCCGAGTGAAACACAAAATTTTTCACCACACCAACCCGAAGCATATATTAAATGTATAATATCAAACAAAATCAAATCCAAATGAATGTTATTAAATATTTATCATCCAAAATCATCATTTAAAAGTCAATTCTACCAGCAAACATGAGAAAACAACTCAAAATTTTCATTTGATTACTTTGCCTCACATGTGAATAAAATGCAACTTTGCTATCAGTTTTTGAAGTGCAAAGTAAGCCTTTCCGAGCTGGTGTGGTGAAAACTTAATTATTACTTAAAAGTAATGTACCTTACGGCTGTGATGCATTACGCTGGACAGCGTCAAATTCTGGAGAATTTGACATCTTTCATCAAAAGTTTTGCTTCTAAATAAATGTGCAGTTAAAATATTTAGAGTCTGTGCTAAAAGAGAAGAGTCGTGGAATGTATGGGGCCCAATACACACACACACTCTTTCCGCACACTCTACTACAATAGAACCAATCAACACAACCAACTTCTGCAGCGGCGGATTTGCAGTCTTTGCCGCCCTAGGCTCCAGACCCTGTAGCCGCCCCTTTCAAGGCACCCATAATATTGACTACATTTTGAGTTATTTCTTGTTACCATCAGCGAATTTTTTGTCACAATTTTCCGCCCTTAAATATTTTGCCGCCCTAGGCCCGGGCCTACTGTGCCTTAGGGCAAATCCGCCACTGAACTTTTGTAAGGTAGTGCTACCTATATCGGAACTGATGTATTTGCCTGTACATCGCTCGCTGCAACACTCACCTTAAAAACGTCTCAAGAACCCATTGAAATCAAGAGTGAACAGGCACCTTCTGGGCGAGCTCGCTCCATCGTAGGCCACGTCTACGCCTCGGCTAGTCTGTGGCCATGAGTAAGCCCATTCATAATAAAAAAAAAAAAAAAATTGACTCTTTTACACGTACGCTCCATACACGTATGTTCTAATAGAAACATTCCGCAGTTCGATAACGCCATCCGTAGTGTTATTTTCACGAGCTTACCGAGTTATAATAAATAATAAATAAAATGCGTTTATTTTCAGACGACAAGGTCCATAGTATTGTTAGTGCGTACTTAAAATAACAAATATAAACTAAAATTACATTTAAAATTAAAAACTAAAATTATTAATACTAAACTAATAGGTACTACAATGTTAAGCTTCAGACGTTCCAGCAATGTCTTAAGACGAAAGGGACGATGCCTTCTCTATACAAACGTAGTCCCAATTTTCCTCTCTGGATATTAGTAAGAAAATATTTTTATGAAAATTGATGTGCCACTTCATTTGTTATTTTTTTCGATTCTTCTATACCTATTTTAAATTTAAGAGCTTGCCTAAAGCTTTCGACGCGAAACATCGGAAATCACTTTTCACTGATTCACCCAAAACGTGTGCTCGTTTAGCGATGGAAATATTGATCAAGCTTCTTAAAAGTGTCAACATGTTCTGTGACAAAATGTCACAAGTCGAATTCACGACTGATGAGACAAGGCGTTTTGGAGCTGGTGATGTAGCAGTGCTTAAAAGTGCACGATGTGGAAGGCTGAAACAATAACGAGGGAAATCTTGGGAGCAGATTGTCGTGCTTTGGAGCTTTTTACACGGCGGCGCGACTTACGGAGTCGCACTTGACACTAAGGGCCCCCCCACATCTGGCGTCTTTCGAGCGTCGGCGTCTACAATTCTATGGCCGCTGCTCGACGCAACGTCGACGCAGCGTCGACGCAACTGCGCAGCGACGTCATTTTCCATAGCGCTGACCAGACGCCGACAGACGCCGACGCTCGAAAGACGCTAGATGTGGGGGGGCCCTAATACCTAATGTCTAGGATATTCGTAACTTGGGACCAGACAGATGATAAACACTTACACATGTAAAAATAAACTTGTGTATTAATTAAATGTAATAATACTATTTCCTCGCTCAATGTTTTAGCGTTTTGATATAGCGGAGAAATGCTGCAGTACAAATTTATGTCAGGCAACTATCGCACTGGCCAACCGGACACGGCGATAGCATAGTACTATTAGTTATTCTGTGGCGATAGCTTGAAGACCACCTAAATCCGATTGTGCTGCACAACAAGACGAAGCAGCAACCTGCTCTCTTTTTTTCTGTCACCAGAAAGTAACAAAAATACTTTAAATTCTCGCGTTTTTATAAACTAATTTCGGGTAGTTTGGTGGTGTTTTATTTATATCACCGTTGACATTTCCCGGGACGTCAGTCTTTCCGTGACCACAGCTGGTGCAACTCGGCTGAAACGTCGGAATTTAAGGTAAAAATAATGAAATTATATCGCGGTGGACCCGTTTGTGTAATTAAATATTTGAACAAACAAAAAAGTCGTCGGGTGTAAAAGACCCGATGCCATCAAAAGTTCAGTGTTGCCAGCACTCCGTGTGCTGGATCCCCGTACACCCGTAAATACCACTGTGCTCGTTCTCAAATGGCTTCCATTCCGTTCGTGAATATTTTCTGCGAATACTTTGTGAAAAATCGGGGATTACAATTCGATACAGACATGAAAAGGCTTATTTAGTAACTGGAGACGTCATGGCTGTCATTTTCTATACGAAACAGTCTGCCGATTTTTGCGGGGGAGGGGATTTCAAATGTATTGCTATTTCTACATGATTTGTACGTAACGTACAAATAGCCATGTCCATACAAAACTTTGCACAATTGTGCAAGTTACCGGCAGAGGAGTAAGCTCTTAAAGACGACTCCAATTATTAAAATGCTCTAAGTGAAAAGGTTATAATAAAAAAAAAGTAAAATTAAAACCTACTAATATATTTTGAACTGGTATGATATGAAAGTAGTGGTTAAGTGAGACGATGGTCTCCAAAACCCAAATTAATACCTATATACAGCAAAACTGATTATAGTCGATACCGACCGATGGCAGTTCAAAACAGAACAGAAAAATATTTTGAACTAGTTTCTATCCGCAACTTTATCTGCGTGAAAAGATGATGACGATGAAGAATCGTGAATTATCCCAACAAGAAATTATTCTTGGAACGGGATGAGTAAGTAGGCATTTCCGAAAAGACGTTCTTGTACAATTATTTTATTTTCATTTTCTAATAATAAATCTGGCTTTGAACCGTAAAAGTTGACGACTCAACAGTAATTCAAATAAAAAACATTTAACAAATGCTGAAATCTTTTCTCAAAGAAACGCCTACGTTTCATACTGCCGTATTCACACTTCAAGATATTCACAAGAGACGACACGTACTAGATCCATTCTAGATACGTTATAGTTTAGATATCAACTAGTTCTCTTTTGCAGCGCAATTCGGGCAACCAATGTCACTTTTACGTTAGATAGAGTAAGATATCTATTAGATGTGAATTGTATCTCTAAGTCATATCCTGTGGAAATCGTTCAAGAGTATCTCCAGAATCGCGCAAATATCAAATTTAACAGGTTAGATCTTAAACATATCGTTATCGTATCTTGGTGATGTCTAAAAGATATCTAATAGATGTCTATTTCAAAATCCGAATCGGGCCCCATAATGTCTTGATTTGGATTTATACGTCAAGTAAGTGTATATAGTATTACTGAAATTATTAAACACCTCTAAACCCTCAATAATCACTATTGTATGGTGAAAACTGCATGAAATTCCGTTCAGTATTTTTTGAGTTTATCGCGAACATACTTACATAGGGCCCGATTCGGATTTGGAAATGGACAATATGGACATCTATTAGATATCTTTATACATCACTAAGATACGATAACGATATGTTTAAGATCTAACCTGTCAAATTTGACATTTGCGCGATTCTGGAGATGAACGATTTCCACAGGATATGACTTAGAGATCCAATTCACATCTAATAAATTAAAAAATTAGCAGTTAATAAATCATAATTGATTATTACTCAATAATTAGAACGTTCATATTTTTTCTCTCAAAAATTTCGAATCATTTGATATTTCAAACTCTCGATAGTTCGTAATATTTTAGAAGTCCCTTGAGTTTCGAATTAACGAGAGTATACCGGTAGTAGCGCGGTCCCTGCAATTTTAACACTAAAATTGAATAGCATGCGTAGGAGGACTAACTCAATAGCAATGACGATGTCACACATCGTTCAAACACCGTTCAAAAGCCAGGCTTTGTATAAATTACCTAGACGAACACCAACTAGCATGACCAGTTAGCTAGACCCCTAATTCCCCATACTAAATCCCCATGTTATACGGCCCTAGCTTTAGAAGCGAGAGGCACGGGGGATCAAGTAAGAGTGGTGGTTGGTGTCATATTGACTGACACTACCAATTTGCATATGAAAGAGGATAGGCCTACTGCCGTTTTCGCAAACAGAGTTAGGTAATGTTTACATTTCTGGCACTAGAATAGACTAAGCCTTGATGGGCATTGAATTTTGTTGGAGCTAGTTAGTCCCATTAATTGAGATGTACTTGTACAGTTAGTTAACACGGGATAGTTATGGGTTCTAGCTAAATTGGATATTCTATAGCGTAAGTATTGAACAAGCAGGCTAGGACCCTAAATGGCACAACAATCACGGAGCGTGATGATACTCTACACAATACCTACAATTAAGATTTTGTTTTATACTTAAAGAAACTTACGAAGTATTGAAATAACTAAATACTCGTAACTACTGAAAAAAATCATTTCTAATAAGATTTTCATCAATAATTACAGTAACGAACGGATCCCCTTAAAAACATCTAACGTTACGGTGTCTAGATTGTCTATGAATCGTTTTGTTGTAATGACACTTTGACGTCACGTTTGTTTACATGTTAAGACACGTAACGATGAATACACTTTAAATAAGCAAGTGATTGATTCAGAGAACTCAACTTCTTTACAACTTCTTTTACATTTAGAAATAGAAAATATTTATCTGGCGTAAAAATATATATAAGGTACATCAAGTTAAATAAAGAAACGTACACCAAATAGGACGCCGCTTAGCATAAGCAGTGTCTGTAAGACACGGCGCTGGTCTTCAGCGCACCCAAAATTAAAAACTAAAATTAAAAACTAATAAACAGAAAGAGATCAGATAAAAACAGAACAGAACAGAATACGTCTAAGAAAGAGAGATAGAGAGATCTCAAATATTTCTAATAGTTCACATTTTTTTGTTGAACAAACCCTTACAGTCGAAAATCGCCAAGCATCGGCCAATCCAAGATTAACCACAACCTCGAGCAATACATCACTCGTGTCGGATTATCCACTGCCGATCTATTGATACCGCCATTAATCATCCGAGGAAGAAATCTCAGGGGGCACTTAGCCTAGTTTAGGGAATGCCTCGAGAAAAGTGGTTGATAGTTGATTTGGGAGCGTGCGTTTATATTGACGGACATTTCCCACAGGACATTTTTAACTGACAGATTTTAAGACCGTGGGGCTATACTCAGTCATAGCGTTAAATGATGAGGATATTTACGTATATACTCAGTGGACACAGTCACACACACACACAGTCACAGTGGGTATAGTCAGTGGGTACAGGAGGATATTAACATCAGTCGTCATCGGCATATCAGAAGGCACTTAGCCTATAAATAATAGTTTAGGAAATGCCTCGAGAAAAGTGTTATTTTTTAGGAAAAACAATAAAATGTGTAAAAATATTGTCCATAATATCAATAGCCAGGGAGAAAAATGAATACTACGTTTTTATGAAGGAGCAGTCGTCGGCTATCCACTATCACATTAGACAATCAAATCAGAAATGTGTCCCAGTAGAATTACTGTCTCGCTTTAAAACGTTCTAAAATTGAAAATTTTGTACCTCAGACACTAAACGTCTACACAAATCATGAATTGGAAGGTAAATAAAAACATTTATTGAGTTATAAGGTTCTTAAAGAAGTAAACCATCTACCCTTATCTCTACGTAACGATCAATTTAAAGAAGACAAGCATCTACGTAATAATCAAAATGTCGACAGCAAAGTTAGTACTTAGTAGGTATTATCAACATGCCGAAAATACCCATTGTTCAATCGCAACAAACAACTACGAAACATCAAACGCGAACAATGCAATTCAAGTGTTGAACAGTTCAACACTCGCCGATCAGCGCAGCTGCCGCGGCTATGACAAATTGCTGGATTGTTCAACTGTCCATGTTTATGCTAACACGAGATGCCTGTGTTTTGATAGTGAATCTACATGGTTTATTGATTGTAAATAACCTAGCTTTCTTGTTTATATTATACAACTTTTGATTGTTGACAGCTTTACTTATGATTCTAAATTGATTTGAAGCTTACAGCTATTTTTGCACATTATAAGATAAAATCGGAAACATGTCCCAGTATAATTAGTGTCTTCCTTTAATGATGTTCTAAGATTGAAACTTTTTGTGCCTCAGTCTCTAAATATCTGCATAAACAATGATTAGCAGGTCAATACAAAACATTTACTAAGTTAAATGTTGTTTAAGAAATACAAAACCCGTATTTTACTACACAAAATTAGCAAATGTCGACAGCAAAATTAGTGCTTATAGGTATTATCAACATGCCGAATACATTATTCGCCATTGTTCAATCGCAACAAACAACTACGAAACATCAAACGCGAACAATGCAATTCAAGTGTTGAACAGTTCAACACTCGCCGACCATCGCAGCTGCCGCGGCTATGACAAATTGCTGGATTGTTCAACTGTCCATGTTTATGTTAACACGAAATGCCTGTGTTTTGATTGTGAATCTACATGGTTTATTGATTGTAAATAACCTAGCTTTCTTGTTTATATTATACAACTTTTGATTGTTGACAGTTTTACTTATGATTCTAAATTGATTTGAAGCTTACAGCTATTTTTGCACATTATAAATCAGAAATATGTCCCAGTAAAATTAGTGTCTTCCTTTAATGACGTTCTAAGATTGAAACTTTTTGTGCCTCAGTCTGCATAAACAATGATAAGCAGTACGGATATGATAGTCGTTCTTGTCTACGTGACAGCATGATAAAACCGAGCAATATAACCGAGGTCTCGTGATTATAATATCCGATTTTTGGTCGAAATCAACAGTTGTTGATTTGTTGACAGTTTTGCTTATGATTTGAAAGGGGTCCTTCCGGTCCCAGCAAACATAAGGAAAAGTGGTTTCAGTCAAATCCCAAGAAATATTAGTATGATGTAGATTCATGGCTCTCGTTTATTTGTTTGCATGGGTACTACTCTCTCAGAAGTATACTTTCTTCCTTTAATTGCTTCCAACTTTCAGTTATTTTTGCATATTATACAAAAAAATCAGAAACGTGTCCCAATAGTGTCTCGCTTTACTGGCGTTCTAAAATTAAATTTTTTTGTGCCTTTGTCTCTAAATATCTGAACAAACAAAGATTAGTTAGGTCAATACAAAACATTTAATAAGTTAAATGTTCTTTAAGAAATACCAAACCCATATTTTACTATACATAATGACCAAATGTAGACAAATGTCAGTACTTAGTAGGTATTATCAACATGCCGAATACATATTCGCCATTGTTAAATCGAATCAAACAACTAGGAAACATCAAACGCGAACAATGCAGCGCAACACCCGCCGACCAGCGCAGCTGCCGCGGCTATGACAAATTGCTGGATTGTTCAACTGTCCACGAGATTGTGTTTTGACAGTGTGTTCATTGATTACGATTGCCTGGGTTAGTTTTGTTCTTATATGCAAGTTTTTGCCACAAAATAGATTGTGTATCATCACTAAATAGAAGAGCCGGTTTACAAATTCTCTAAACGACTTTGAGGTTTGCAATGATTACCTAGTTGTAGGAAAGATAGTGTTCCGTATGATCCACATATTAACTCCTCAGAGTTAGGTCAGACATAACAAAACCAACCTAACCGTGTATTTAAAGCTAAAATTCTCCCCAGTATAAAGCGACACATCCGTGCTTTGCTTAGTCCTGTCCTGCTGTATTTTAAATGAGCCATTTCCCGCCACTCCGCATGTCACGGCTATCGGTGTCCGAGCGCGAATTTACGATTCGCCTAGAGACTAGGAATTCTTTGTTCCCGAAAGCTAGGGTGTGCTTCCTGTGCTAGTTTTCTTTACAAATTCAGCTAAGAATTCTCGGTTCTCGCCATACACATTTAATACCATGAGCAATACCTGGTCATGCCCAAGGCTTTCTACAAATCAACTCTCACTGTTCAACCAATTAAAGTTGACCAGCATTGTGACAAAATAAGAAATATATTCTGGAAGGAATTAATGATACTCATGCCATTAACTTCGCCTTTTGTAAACTAAGTTTTTTGTCTAAATAATAGTTATTTGTTTTACAAGGGGGCAAAGTTGTTGTTAAACCGCTCGTGCTAATATGTATTGAAACGTGGTTTTAAAGCACGAAGGTTAAACAAAATTTGCCCCCGAGTGAAACAACATTTTTCACCACATGACCACACCAACCCGAAGCAAATATTAAATGTAAAATATCAAACAAAATCAAACCAAATCAAATTCAAATGAATGTTATTAAACATTTATCATTCAAAATCATCATTTAAAAGTCAAATCTACCAGCAAACATAAGGAAACAACTCAACATTTGCATTTGATTACTTTGCCTCACATGTGAATTACTGATAGCAAAGTGCAACTTTGCTCTCCGTTTTTGAAGGGCAAAATAAGACTTAGTTGGTGTGGTGAAATAGTTATTCTCAATATTTCCCTTCCCGTTTTGCATAAGTATGAAAAAATAATACCCAAATTAAACTAAGTCGTAGTTTAGAATATACCGTTTAACTTAAACGATTCATTAGCTAGCTCCTAAATGTTTGTGCAAGCTCTCAACAAAATGCAAACAGTTCTAAATGGAGCTCTCTAGAAAGAATAAGCCGTAGCGAAATATAACGTGGGATGTTTTAGAGTATTCGAGAACGAAATTAGGTTCGTTTGGGTTAGGGCTGCTAAACCAAAGTTGTTTATTATTATTATTTAACGTCGGTTTTATGCAACGCTACTTTAATGGGCCCACTGATTAACAGTCCGGCCGGACAGAATTGGCCTGTCAATTAGAACAGAAATTTGACAGTTCCGAACAACTGACAGGCCTCTGCCAGGATCAATGGGCCCCTTAAATAATGTTTTAACGCTCTGAAGCCCATAGTTTATCTGATTATTTCTGACGTAAAAATTAAACACGGTTAAAATTCGGTTCTTTGGAAATATTTTAGGTGACTCAGCTCAGGTAAGAAACCACATCAAATTGTATGAAAGCATCTCATAACAATCAGTCAGATTCATATAATATGTATTCTCATTTCTTTTATTGATTTTATTTTCTTTTCCTTTTGTAAGATTTGATATGTTTTCTGAAAGAGCTACGTATTTGTGATTTCATGTACATGTTTATTTTTTATATCAAATTCTATAAAGTTATGTAGGTACTCACTGAGTATAATTGCATTAATTCTATAGTAATTTAAATTCTGTAAAAAACTAGCCAAGTCTCGATGGAGCTGCTTGTTTATCTCTAAAAAGTAATGAAATCTAGACAAAGTCGTGCCAAGTCTAAGGTTCCTTACTGCGATTTCTTTATTATTATAGTTAATGTTGTGTGACTTGGCCGTTGAAGGGTACACAAGGGTACAAAACCAGGTGCTCCATGACATCATTGCACCAATCTGTCGCCAGAACCGCTACCCATTGACGATGGAAAATTGCCACTTGGAAAACGTTGATTCAATAACCAGTCAATTGTAGGCTTGATAAAGCTGCGTATTTCAATAATACTTATGTATGGCGAGCCTGAAACAAACACTTCTTTTTGGTGCAATGGCAGATTGGTGCAATGGTGTCAAGGAGCACCTGGTTTTGTACCCTTGTGTACCCTTCAACGGCCAAGTCACACAACATTAACTATAATAATAAAGAAATCGCAGTAAGGAACCTTAGACTTGGCACGACTTTGTCTAGATTTCATTACTTTTTAGAGATAAACAAGCAGCTCCATCGAGACTTGGCTAGTTTTTTACAGAATGTTTTTGGTGGGATTTCACTTCTTTTTGTAGAAACGTGGGCATATTTGATATGATTTATTTTATTAGATTTTCTTATTTAACACATTTTTTTTCTTTTTAGGAGTAGTTTTTTTATTATTACAAATCTTTCTTTTATTTTTTTCCGGTTCTGATTCTTGTACAGTAGCAACAGTTTTTCGTATTGCCCATTCATTAAATCTAATAATTAAATAATAATCAGTAATCCGTCACTAATCATCATATAATGACTTGGCAATCACACATAATGCTTTACTCGTACCGTACTCTTAAATATGTGTAATGCTCAAACTGCAATTAGCGCTAGCGTTATGTTCAATTAGAATTATTTTTAATAGGTGACGATGATCCTTTTGTCATTATGCAGCCGTGCGATGGCCAAGTCATTATACGTATTACAAATTAAAGATATCTTATTGATACGGTTTTAACACCCCCTGGCACTGATTAAAATAACCGACTTGGTTTCACATTACATCTCAAAACTTTTTTGTAGTAAAAGCGTTGCGAGACTTGCACCTTTTTACATGTAATGTTTTTGATGGGATCTCATCTCTTTTTGTAGGCAGGCCTTCTTTTCGGGTACTCATACCCATACTATGTATACACATATCATAACTAAACATATCTTCATTCATACTCACATCGTACATCGTAGTGTACCTTTACTTTACTTTACCTACTATTTGTAGGAACTGCAACAGTAACTTTGTAATATCATATATTTATATGGGATTACAAACTTACTTATGCAGTTCTTAGATCTTTAAAACGTGACTGATATTGCAATATTTTTAGGTTTTCCCTTTATGTGGCCATTAAACCCTAACTCTGTACCAAATTTCAGCTCTCTGAGTTTATGGGAAGTACTAGTTCTATTCTGATGATCATGAGTGAGTTTCATAAATGCGAAACTTTGCTTTCGCTTAACTTCGAAACTAAATGACCTACAGACTTGAAATTTTGGATTTTAAGTATGTGATTATAGCTTACTGGATGACCAAAATTTCTGCGTTCTGGTCTTATCCAGAGGTTCTCAAATAGGGGCCTGAAAATGCGGCGAAATGGTTCCAGTAAAGGATGGTACGGCAGTGTTTGCTTCGCGCTCGACTTGGCGGGGGCACTGCCGTGCCCCCCGATTGTATTTTTCTTAATTACTCGTAATGCATGTTAATTATAAGATGTAATAATGTTTTGAAAAGATGTGTCCCGCCGAGTTTGTTGCCGGTCCCATATTGGGATACCCTCCTCCAATTGAGGGGGGATTTAAATCTTCTCGGGGCAGAGGTGTACGGTTGGAGCCGGTAAAGGTTTATTTGACGTTCATAAGCGCATTGTAATATGCCTACTTGAATAAACTATTTTTTATCTTTATCTTATCTTTTTATCTTATTAAAATCACTTTTAATTACGAGTTAGTAACACTCACGTGTTACTAACTCGTAAACAACATTTTGCACGACAATGACTCATGCGACAAAGCCAAATTAGCTGGAATTGATAAAGTTTGTTAAAAAAAGACATAAACATCCTATCAGAAACTGATCTCTGATATAACTATAAAAAATCTACAACAATCAATAATCTATCAACAATTTTAACAGGTGTTTTGACAAACCGTTAAAACGGAGATACACATCGCGGTTGGAGACCGTGAGAAGCTGTAGGTAAATGTGCATCTGATCCCAATTATTTCTGAAAAAATTTGACAGATTTATTATTTGCAAGGATTTCAAAAGTAAAGAAAGGCCATCTCATATAATGCCGAGCGAAGTTGCGCACCAACGAAATGTGCGCACCGATGTACTGGCCCACTTCGTAGTGCCCGTAAGTCCGTCTTTACGAAGTTATATATGTATAAGTCAATGTTTCTATCAACATTTGTGATATGCACTTAAAAATAAATAATGTATACATATACATAATCTGAGACAACCCTACATTGTCTGCAGGCTCATTTGGTAAAGCGGAGCCGGCGGATAGTTAAGGGCGGAAGTGGTCCCCGACAACTAGCTTCCGGTCCGGCAATTTTCAGATTCTTTAGCTGCTAGTAGTGTTTATCCTAAATCCTAGGTGGAAACAAGTCTATAACCTAACCGTACCTACCTGTAAAGTGTATTCGTCCTTACTTGTCCTATCATGTAAACAAACACCTGTCACTATGCCTGTCACTGTCGCACTTACATAGTTGTTAGAACGTGACAGCCACACTGTCAGGCGATAAAAATGCGACCGTGCTACCGCCATTGGTGCAGGGGCAGAGCTATTCTGCCACACTATACCATAACAGCCATAAAAATTAACAGTAACAGAGCCCGCGATGATACATGCATACAACAGAAACAGGCATTTGTGAATGAATTGCAAAAAAATTGTACGTAATTAAGCGCAGTTAAGAAGCTGCGATTAGTCTTCATTGATTCATTTGTGTTACGTAAATTAACTATGTAAGTTGTATTACTGTATTGTATTTATTGTACTTAATTCATACACGTATAAGTCTATAGCTTAATACGTTAACACACTTTCATGCATCTAACTTAAATAGAAATGGCTTAACTGGTAACAAAATGGAATCAATTAACTTTAGACTAATTACAGGTGCTTAACTACGTACAATTTTTTTGCAATTCACTCTTATAACCGCTTTGTACTTAATTCATACACGTATAAGTCTATAGCATAATGCGTTAACACACTTTCATGCATCTAACTTAAATAGAAATGGCTTAACTGGTAACAAAATGGAATCAATTAACTATAGACTAATTACAGGTGCTTAACTACGAACAATTTTTTTGCAATTGACTCTTATAACCGCTTTGTACTTAATTCATACACGTATAAGTCTATAGCATAATACGTTAACACACTTTCATGCATCTAACTTAAATAGAAATGGCTTAACTGGTAACAAAATGGAATCAACTATCTTTAGACTAATAGAGCTCGCCTTTGTACCTTTATTTCTGTAAATATTATGTAAACCTGTGTTGTGTACAATAAAGTGATTACTACTACTACTAATACTACTACTACTAATTACAGGTGCTTAAGATAAGATAAGATAAGATAAGATACATTTATTGATAAAATTTTACAAATTTTACACGTCGGTTAAATATAAATTACAATGTTAGATTTGTCTCTGTAGTTTATTAAATAAATACAGTTTTTATTATCATGAACTACAATTATTATTTATATTTACTCATTTAATATCTCCGTTTTTTTATATAATATTATTCTTTCAGGCTCATTCACACTTCCTTAAAATAAATTCATTCACACTGTAGCAACACAGGTCAACCAACATTTTTTTAAGTTTATTATGGAATATAATATCGCTCGCTGAGGTAATTATTTCAGTAGGTAGGGTATTATAGATCTTAACACCTAGGACAGCGAGTGACTTTCGGGCTTTAGCGAGTCTGCGGTGCGGGACAAGTAGCAGGTGTGCACCCCGGCCCGGGTATTTCTACCATGACACTGACCGCGCGTTGTGTACTGGTCCAAATTAGACCTCACATGCTGGCAGGCCATTAAGATGAAGATACAAGGCAGAGTGAGGATTTTATGCTCCTTAAATAATGCTTGAGCTGGGTGATCGTAGGCCTTACCAGATATTATTCTAAGAGCCCGCTTCTGTAGTTTAAATGGTCTGTCACAGTCTGCTGACGTACCCCATAGCTCAACACCTTGGGTTAATATTGAGTGAAAGTACCCAAAATAGGCGGTTCTGAGGTTGTCAGGTGTGAGGGTGGGTGCAAGTCTAGATAAAGCAAAACAGGCAGATGCTAGCTTGTCACAAATTGCGTCTATATGGGGTGACCATGTTAGACCTGAGTCCATCGTGAAACCTAAATATTTCACCTGATCAACTTGAGGTAGGTTAACGTCATTTATAACAATATTAAATTGACTTTCGAAATTTTTACGCAGTTGGAAGTGCATAATATTAGTTTTGTCAATGTTCAGTTGCATGCCATTAGATAAGAACCATTGGGCAATCTTATGCATAGCTTTGTTGGCTTTTATTTTTAAATTAATAAAATTGTCTGCGTTAATTATTATGCATGTGTCGTCAGCAAACATAATGTATTCAGGTTCCGAACATGCAGTTGTTATGTCATTAACCAACGTTAAAAATAGGTTATTCCCCATAACGGATCCCTGGGGGACAGAACAACCCCCGATAGGCTCGAGATTTGATTTTGCACCCAGAACAGAAGTACTCTGCTGTCGATTAGACAAGAATGACGCAATTGTGTTCAAAAAATGTCCTTCGAAGCCATAGCGATTTAGTTTTTTTAAGAGTAGGGCATGATCGATCATTTCGAAGGCGCGCGACAGGTCGCAGAATATCGCTGCTACCTGCCGCCCGCCCTCGAGGTGCGTCATCACCCGGGTGAATACAGGGTGCCGCATCCCTCGTTGACCGGCCCGCCTGATAGGCGTATTGCTGCCTGTTTAAAAGGTTATTTGAGGTGAAATGCTGCATCAGTCTTGCACTCAATAAACGCTCAAAAACTTTTGATACTACAGGAATGAGCGATATTGGTCTGTAGAACTTTGGTAAATGCATTTCTCCTTTTCCTTTGTAAACAGGCTGCACTTTCACCAACTTAAGGGTCAATTTCTGAACACGATTTTTTTTCTGTCCGTGATGAAAATCGCGGGTTGGTATCAAATAATACTTACCATTTTTTTTTTACATAAAGAAGCCACACTTTCACACCGGGTTCCATATGAATTCACTGATTAATTGGTTTTTAGAGTACACTTAAAAATACCTAAAGGCTCAAATTACTACTCCCGTGCCCTGTCCGGAATCTACTTTTGAGCATAATGAAAAATCCTACGAAAAATTCTACATTAGTATCACTAATTTAGTGTCAAATACTTAAACTAGATGATATTTACTATCACTGAGCACATACACTATTAACTTCATTGTGGTAAATAACTCGTGATCGAAGTTTAAATTTTGTCCGAGCGCGCGAGTAAAATTTCGTCGGCAAAACTCAAAGGGCTCTCACAGCCGACGTCTGTATCTAAACCGCCTCGTGTCCCGCCTCACCTGTACTGGCAGTATTCGGCTGATTCTCAAAGCAAGCGGATGTACGTCAAGCCACGGCGTGTTCGAGCAAATCGCATAAGTATTTCGGAATCCGGGTGGGCGACAATTTTTTTCTAATTTCGATGCCCCTTATAAATTTTATTTCCCACATAGCTTTTCAAAAACAATTGTCATATGTAGGAGCCCTTTATGTATCTTTATGTAAGCGATAACATAACAGTTTGGTTAAACACGATTTAAATTTTTGGCGAATTTTTTTATTACGAATTCTAATTTCCGTGCCCTAATTCCCATAGAATATTTACCTAAAACAGCTGATTAAGTGGCACGGGAATTAGAAAGTATTACATTTATTGTCAACAAATTTTTAATTGGGGGCACTGTAAGTTAATTGGCAATGTTTACGTCATATTATTATTACATATATATATATATATATATATATATATATATATATATATATATATATATATATATATATATATATATATATATATATATATATATATATATATATATTGGCATTGAATATATATTATATGTAATAATAATATGACGTATATCTTTCTATTTTACATTTAAGGAAATCTCAGAGAATGCACAAAAATCTATGAACGGTTTTTTAGTATAAGTACTATAGTACATACTTACAGGGTGGACCCGAATAACCCGGGCAATTTTAATACGTAAGGTAAGGTGCGGTAAGACGACACTGGGGTAAGACTATCACTTGTATGGAATCCTCGTACTGTTAGTCTTGCGCCACCTTACCTTATTCATTTATCATATTATAATATTAAAATATTATATGAACATAAAACTATTTTTGGAATTATTACATATTATAATACCTGTACCTAAGGTTACATGAAACAAAATGAATCAAATTTACAATGGTTTATTTTGTAAATTTGACAGCTGACAGCGTAAGCCGTATAAAGTTTAAATATCTGGGAGACCGAGCTTTGCTCAGAAAACATATACCTGCCTAAAAACTTAAAAATGCGCGTGTTCCCAGAGACACCTAGCTAGATCGATTTTTCATCCCAGAAAACGCCCATATATGATCAAATTTCATCGAAATCGTTAGAGCTGTTTCCGAGATCCCCGAAATATATACAAGAATTGCTCATTTAATAGATTAGTTGTTATAAATTAGCTTTTCTAATAGGTACAAGAAAAATTAAATATATCCTATTCTTACTATATTATAAATGCGACAGTATCTCTGTCTGTCTGCCTGTTATCTCGTCACGCTTAAGCCGCTGAAACAATATCATCTTGATAATACATATTTGGCATGGAGATAGTTTGAGGCCTGAAGAAGGACAAAGGATCTGGGGGCACGGCAGTGCCGCCGCCAAGTCGAGCAAAACAAAGTGGCACGGCCGTATCATCAAATCTCAATAACAATCTATCTAAATAACATTTAATTTGAGCATGTAGTCTAAGAATTAATACACTTTAAAATCCTTTAGTTTTGTCACTGGCACAATCACTCTCAATCAATATTATTTTAAGGTACTTCTAGCATACCCACAAGTTCTAAATTTGAAACGTAATTAGGTTTTAGCTTTTTAAGCCAATAAAAATCTAATAATACTGCAATATTAGTCACGTTCTAAAGATAACTGCATAATTAAGTTTGTAATCCTATAGAAATATATGCGATAACAACGTTAACCTTTTAGTTCTTACAATTAGTAGGGAAAGTAAAGGTACACTACGATGGACGATGTGAGTATGAATAAAATGTATTATGATATGTATATACATAGTATCAGTATGGTATGGGTATGTTTACCCGAAAAGAAGGACAGCCTACAAAAAGAGATGGGATCATGTCAATTCATGTAAAAAGATGCAAATCTCGCAACGCAGTTCTTCTACTCTACTACAAAAAAGTTTTGGGATGTAATGTGAAACCAAGTCGGTTATTTTAGTCAGTGCCAGGGGGTATTTTGTAAGCAAGTTTTGTTTAGGAAGATTATGATATTTTTGAGAAATTACTTAACCAACCTACACTTTGAAGATTTTCCCGCAGGGCAGGGACACCCCGTATACCTATGTGTAAAGTAAGGCGGGGTAAGACTAACTTAGTTTATTTTGATCGGGGCAAGACTAACAGTATGAGGATTCCATACAAGTGATAGTCTTACCCCGGTGATAGTCTTACCCCACCTTACCTCATATGTGTTCAAACTATTTTTTGGGTTATTAATTTATGAAGGCAGCATATTCGATTTCTTCAGATTAACTTACACAATAACTTCTTCTCACTGTGCCCCTATTTATTTCTTAGTATCATTTCCTATAAGACAATATACCAGATCATACACCTTGTACCTATCTACATGCAGATACATAATGACACTTTTTAATGAATAGTTTTGTATGTAAAGGCGGACAAGTTTACGAAACTACTCAAAGTATTGTTTTGAAATATGTACATTTTACTAAGAAAGAGAGATTAGTTGCCATTAAAATAAAGGAAAGGATTAGTCAAATACGTAGTTTTTAGTGTAACATACTTTCGTAGATTTGTCGTTCGAAACTAAAATTAAAGAAGGTAAATATGTCCGATGCCACTTCAGTATGGTTGCAGTATATTATTGTAGATTAAAATATACATATATAATAGTTTTAAGTACCAAAATAAGTTAAGAAAACAATTCCCGTGCCGTGTTCTAATTTCCGTCCTAGTAAAATCTAATTTCCATGGACACACTAATTCCCGTGCCCTGACCAGAATTTTAAATTTAAATAACTTTTATAGTTTTATGAATATTTTTATCCCATAAGAAAATTAATATTTATTATATTTTTTATCAAATTCTCAGCATATTTTTTTTTGTGTAATGTTGGTATTTCAAAATTCCATGGAAAATAGACAAAAATGCTCGTTTGATGAAATTGACCCTTAAGGATGTCTGGGTACACACCGGCGCTAATGCACTCGTTCAGCAAGAAAAGGAGCAATGATATTACTACAGGTGGAAATAGTAGTTTATGTGACTGCTACATAATGAAAGGCATTAAAATACGAGTGTGGGTTTAAGAAACGAACGAAGTGAGTTTCTTAAAAGGATCACACGAGTGTTTTAATGCCTAATTATGTACAGTTACATACACTACTTTATCTACACACATATTATTACCTTCTATTATATATTCACTAACCTCATATTTCAACCGACATCCATCGTTGCTGTCTGACTTAACTCGCAGATTTGAGAGGTGGCGGCTCCTAAATATCTTTTTATCACTCATTTTACACGATACTTTTGCTTAAAGTTTGTTTAAAAACAACTATCAAATCAATATTATAACCTAAAAGTAATTAAAAGATGAAACTGTAAGTCAAATGGCGGTAAATGAAAACTTTTTTTCACAAATGTCACGCATCCGTAGTTTTTTTTAGTTAATAGACAAAAGAATGAAGTCCCTATTCTCATGCCACTCGACATCAAATGTCGTACGGTTTATATTAAAAAAATATACCGAATTGACGTTTCGTATCGATAATTGTTTTAATATCTATGGATACTAGAATAGACACTCACTTGAGTTTTGACAGCTGTTCCAAATTTAAAACTCATAACCTTACAAAAATCTGTAAAGTTATAACTTTAAAGTACAAATTTTACCTACTACCACAGATAAGAAAGTTCTCATAGTAAAATTGGTTGTGATAATGCTGGTCATTTCCTACGGTTTCTGAATGCATTTTAGAGCAGTAATGATATGTACGTAGATAAAAGGTCTAATATATGCGTTGACATGTCATTTATGTCCTTTGACTGTTTGCGTTTTATGTTTTTGCATGCACTGATCATATCATTTAACGTAAACTGATCAAAAACAAATGTAGGTGGGAAACTAGTTAAGTATTGTTCCAAATATGCAAGCGCATCATCAGCGCACGGTTGTGTAGCAATGTTATTTGCTTGAATGTAGTAGTGGTTCAGCTGATCGCCGACCGGCTAACGAGCACATTGATCGGGCCGCTTTTGCTGTTGCTGCGCTTGCATGTCTCAGAAGAAATAACATTCCATATAGCTCGACTCACATTGCCTTCAGCACAGCACGCTATCTTATTATTCACATAGTCCTTACGCTCGCTTCGCAATGTTGCCCAGAATGCTATTTCAAGTTTAGACAAGCTCGAACGTAACTCGCTGTCGTATGGTTGTTTCGATAATTTCACTTTAGTCCTACGTATAATGTATCGCAACTGCCGTACACGGTCATTGACCCATGTGCTAACAGTGTTTTTAATCGGTTGTCTTTTAACAGGAAAATGAACATCATAAAAATGTTTGATCACGTTTATTACAGATGAGGTTCTATTGTTTGGACATTGATTTTTAGCAAGTATATTGTCCCAGTCGTATGACTCGAGACTTAATATAAAACTAGAAATATTATGTTTGGAAAATGTTCTTTTTAATGTGTGCATCACAGGAGATATACTATTTTGAATGTTTATGATGACATTAACACTCATGTGATCGGATAGGTGCATATCTTCACAAAACACTTTTTTAATTCTACTTATATGTGAGTTTGTATATATGTGATCTATGCATGTTTTAGAGGTGTCTGTTACCCTCGTAGGTGTAACGACAAGCTGCCTAAAGTTATATTGTTTAATAGTGTTAATAAGGTACTTACAGTTAGAACATTTAGCCATCAAATCAATGTTAATGTCACCTACAATTACAACATTATAGTTTTGAATTGCTTGTAGACTTAGTAGTTGATTTAATTTAGAAAAGTATAGGGGTACATCACCGTTGGGAGGCCGATAAATACACACAATCACGAGGTCTAATCCAACACACTCAATTGCACAGGCTTCGAAGTGGGCTTCCACTGACATGTCTGTGATCTCCTTGCGTTCTATTGTAATCATGTCCGACTTGGCGTAAATCCTCCTCCTTTTTTTGTTTGTCTTGAGTACTGGGCTCTCAGGTTGTAGTTAAGTATGTTAATTAAATTTATTTGATTGCACTGCATCCAATGCTCCGTAAGGCAGATTATATCAACAGACGTTTGTGTTTGAAGTTCACTTTCAAGTCTATAAGTCTTATTTTCAAGCCTGTTTATGTTTTGATGTAAAATATGTAGTTCATTTGTTTTTGTTGCTGTCGTAGAGCTACTTTTTTTGGGTGCTGGTCTGTCCTGCTTCCTGGCTTTTGGGAGACTTAGGCTTAGGCTTAACTACGAACAACTTTTTTGCAATTCACTCTTATAACCGCTAATTTCCCGGTGTTCACTATTAATATAGCTCCTAGTATTCCTTGTGCACCAAGCCGCCGCCGCAATGGCCGCCGCACAAAAGAGTTGTTTACTCAAGTAAAGAGCTTTTGCATTTTTAACCCGCGCCCCGTCACTCGCAGGCCGGGGCAGGGGGTAGGGACAGCTGTGTCACTTTATATTGTGAACACACAGTATCAAAAGGGTATCTTAACTTAAGGGCCCCCCCACATCTGGCGTCTTTCGAGCGTCGGCGTCTACAATTCTATGGCCGACGTCGACGCAACGTCGACGCAGCGTCGACGCAACTGCGCAGCGACGTCATTTTCCATAGCGCTGGACCGACGCCGACAGACGCCGACGCTCGAAAGACGCCAGATGTGGGGGGGGGCCTAATAATACAGGTTGATTTATGAGCCGTGAGCAGGACCCTACACCCACAGTCAATCGGTCCGATTCGAACTTTAAGATACGTCAAATATTACAACAAGATACGATATGGATTAGATAATGTCAGTGTTAAAAAGTTCGAATCGGGTCGATTGTTTTTAGCATCGTATTTACGAGTACCCAATCCGCATTGGGCTAGCGTGGGGACTATAGCCCAAGCCCTCCCGCGCGTGAGAGGAGGCCTGTGCTCAGCAGTGGGACGTATATAGGCTGAAATGATGATGATGATGTTGATTTACTAGTAAGTGAAAAAACAAACAACCACAAAAGGCAACTATGTAAAAAACCGGCAAAGTGCGAGTCGGACTCGCACACTGAGAGTTCCGTACAAATTAAACTTTTTTATTACAAATTTATAGTTTTCAGATTTTTCCCTGTATTGGTACTTGTAGTGTAAGACGGTATTACTTGCCATCTTTCATAGTTCTAGGTCAACGGGAAGTGCCCTATATATTTTGATTCCCTTGAGAGTGTCGAAATATAGCCAATATAGGTACGTTTTTTGTGGCATAAACGGTCGTATCTTTTTTTAAAGGTGGCCACTGACGAGCCTTCCAACAGTCCAAATCGCGTGGCTGCAATCCAAAATCGGTCCGAGAATGTCAAAAACGTACAATGTTTAATATTAGGATGCCGTCCATTTGGATGAATCCATTGTAACGGCATCCATTTGGAAGGCTCGTCAGTGGCCTGCTTAACGTTAACTTAGAAGTTTGATTTTATCACAGCTTCAAGGGACTGTAGACATTAGTATATGGTTTTAATTTCAACTCGATATCTCCACGCGTTCCGGAGATAAAGGATCTTGACAGACAGACAGTCGGTCGGACGGACGGACAACAAAGTGATCCTATAAGAGTTCCTTTTTTCTCTTGAGGTATTACGGAACCCTTAAAAAAACAAATTTTAATAGCACCCTAGCTGCTCCGTTGCAACTGTGTACTAGTTCTATCAAGGATTTATGTCAAGCCGAGACTTTTATCTTTTCAGATATTATATTTTAACACCTCCTGTGGCATTTGATGAATTTGATAGAGACCATTGCCCTGTTTATCAAAAGCTTGTAACTTGTAATACAAGCGGATGTCACTTTTTGACAGCTTTTGTTAGAAAGGGACTTCCACTCGTATTACAAGTTTCAAGCTTGTGATAAACGGGCCTCAGTACATAATTAATCGGCTGAGGTTTGACGTTCTAATTTAATTTTTACCTAAGTTCCGCTAATATACGTAAGTTTCATTAAAGAAGAACCCCTTCTTCTTCCTGGCGTTATCCCGGCATTTCGCCACGGCCCATGGGAGCCTGGGGTCCGCTTGACAACTAATCCCACGATTTGACGTAGGCACTAGTTTTTACGAAAGCGACTGCCATCTGACCTTCCAACCCAGAGGGTAAACTAGGCCTTATTGGGATTAGTCCGGTTTCCTCACGATGTTTTCCTTCACCGAAAAGCGACTGGTAAATATCAAATGATATTTCGTACATAAGTTCCGAAAAACTCATTGGTACGAGCCGGGGTTTGAACCCGCGACCTCCAGATTGCAAGTCGCACGCTCTCACCGCTAGGCCACCAGCGTTTCTAAAGAAGAACCCCCTTATTCATAAAACTTTACGGGTGATTTAGTTAAATTATATTTTACCCTTTCTTACAGATACATAAGTCAAAATGACAGATAAAGACAAACGATTCATAGCTAATTCAGGCCAGACACGCGTTTATGAATAACTTAGAAAATAGTTTAAATACCTAAATTAAGTAAATTAGCCTAAAAACAGTATGTAAAGAGAGGAGCCTATTTCTGCCAACAAACTGTTATACAGTTTAGCGGAGGTTGTACCGATTATGTAAAAATATGCTTTTCCGTTACTAATGGTTTATTTATTTATTGATTTATTTATTTTTCACTAATGTTTATTATAAAAAAGTTATTTCATACTTAGGTACCTACAATTGTTCATCTCCTCGGGCTACTTTATTATAATACCTTTAATATCTACACAGTAAATAGTCGATCACTGTCATCGTACTTCGTAAAAATTAGCTTGTATGAAAAATTCGACAGTTTTCAGCTGTCATGTTAAATACTCAAAACTGCAACAGGCGAATTATGGATGTCACTTTTTAACACCGTGCGTTTGAAAGAGATGAACACTATCTTTATCACGCTGTCACGTAGGCAAATACGACCATCATATCCGCAGTCGCGATCTATTTAGAAAACATTGACAAACTTACCGAGGAACCCAACATTACTTAACTCCCTAGAGCTCCAAACAAAAAAGTTGGCCAAATGTCACACAGCCATTTTACTACCCCTGGCATTACTGGGAGCCGATTTTTTTAATTTCGAGCGCTCGATTTGGTCACTCGAAAAATTGTAGGAAACGGTGAAATGCTTTTTTTGAAATACGAGCGATAGAAATGGGAATCTAGTGGTATTGACCACTCGTTTAATTTAAATGCCTAGTAGTGGATGTGACGAGAAAGGTATTACGTGAATGAATGTGGAGGGATGTACGAGGAAAGGACAACTGAGGAAAAGGTGGATGGACTGTGTGAGAGATGACATGAAACGAACGCAGATGACGTGACAGGCAAGATGACAGGTGAGAGAGAGGTACAGAAGAATGACATGCTATGCCTACCCCAAATGAACGGGATAAGGGCAAGCAAATGATAATAGTGAAGATAGTATTGAAAGGAGCCACACGATATCGAGCGTTCGAATTTCAAAAATCGGTACCCTGTTCTAATATTCTATCTTTTCAGGTCGTCTGGTTTACCTGACCTCGTAACATTGTTCGTTGCACAATAGATACTCGTAGCTTCCAGCCTTATGGAATTGAATTTTACTTAAATAAATTGGATTTGTTAAAAGACTTTCTGAGCTTTTTAATATTTTAGGTAGGTCTGTCCGTGAACTTTTTAATTTTTATTCATAATAAACAGGTAATTTTTTTAAAGGTAAATAAATTAATGAACGTGGATAATGATTATGCAGAAAAAACTTTATTATTTCATTTATTTACACTTTATTGCACAAATTTACAAAAAAGAGTACAATTGGCGGACTTAATGCCTTGAGGCTTTCTCTACCAGTCAACCATTAACTTTAGACAGTTGCTCAGCTGAAATTATTAATTATTTTGTTGATATATCTAACTACTACGACTAAAGCCAATGAGACCTACTTTCCCATCTGGGTTGAAAGGTCAGATGGCAGTCGCGTTCGTACAAACGTATTTTTGACTGTACCCTGCGTTTACAAACCTCAAATTAATTTCCGTGTCACGGATTTCTATATTCTGACATTGTAGCTTAGACAGTTTGTCAGTCACCTGATATTGCATTTAATAACAACATCAGTTCCGATGGGGATGCAGCCTGGAATCCAATTTGCTGGCGCCGGCAGCGGCCTTTGTCTCCCTGGCTGTCTCGGGAATCGGGTCGAGAAATTTCACTTTATAAATTTCATCGGGGAGCGTCGTGCAGTGGGGAAGGATTGGGAGATTCTATGAGAAATGTGAATATATTTGTCTTACGAGAGAAAGTTTTTTTTTCAGTTGAATACAGCCTTTTACATTTTTTACATTTAATGGTAATTTTATGTATTACTTCTTTGCTTATGTTGTTTGTCTTTTTTTAACAAAACAATGATAAGTAATAAATGCAATTGTTAAAAACAATATATATACAGTGGTACAACTAAACGAAATTAATAACTAGCTTAAATCTAAAATAGGCCCCTGAGGCATTGTACCAAGGATGCTGGCGGCATTTCCCCGCTGTATCGCAATACTGATACGTTGTGCGAGGTAGCCGCCAGCTCTTCGGTCACCAGTTACGTCAACCAGACGCTTCGCGATTTCTGCGAACAACTTACGCGCGCTGGGACCCCATGGACCTAGAGTTTCAACTCCAAATGGTACAAAATGGTACTCTCTACCGAGGCTTTTATATTTGTTGCGTTTTAGAATTTCGGCGCTTTCCGCCGCCCCGCCCGCTTTTTCAGTAGTCCGTTGGAGGTGGGACGGCGCCAGCGTGTCTACACAGAAAAAAATGTTAAAAAATTCAATGTGCATAAATCAGGGTCCATCACTTTACTTGAAAAACTCGTTTCTTACAGAACAACGCCAGTTACTTCTCTATCGTTTTCACTTCTTTCTCTAGCTTCTTCTGATCTATCTAGCCTTTGAATAAAGAAGTATTCACGATAATTGTTAATTATAATTTAATATAATCCCAAAATACTTCATTGTGGGATTCCAAACATTACCAAACAAAAACTGACTGTTGATAGTATTGTTTTTTTTTTAATTTGGATTATAATAATTTTAAAGTAAAACAGATATTTACTATAGTGAAACATAATCTGAATCAACCTGAAAACAGTGAAAACAACATGTATTTCTAATAATTTGCCTGTTTACAAAGTAACCGATTTCAACAAGCTGCTCCGCACTTTTCCCTTCTTGTAACGGACGACATAATTACAACACAGAATTTGTAGTATTAAATTCTTTGAACGAATTAATATAATGTTATTTCAGCTTTGAGATATCAGCAGCTTGAATGTTGGCTATTTCGTTTTAATAAAATACTAATTGGAATTGAGAAGCCTGGTATTTAAGCTTTTTAATAGGATGCCTAATTATAAGTATAAAATCTTATCATTCTGATCTTATCTTAGTGATCTTTCTCGCGTTATCGCGGTTTTTGCCACGGCTCCTGGGGTCCGCTTGGCAACTAATCCCAAGAATTGGCGTAGACACTAGTTTTTACCAAAGCGACTGTCAATCTTCTCATGCACTGACTGATGACATCTGCCTTAACCTTCTATGTTTGTTTCATTTGTGATGTTTAGTTCATTACTCGCTCATATTGTAATGTTTAGATAGTTATTTCTTCTTTGATATTTTCCACTGAAGCTATATGGTGTTAATTAGTTCCAAGTCACAGGAAGCAACTATTTTTTTTATTTCTTTCAGTTAGCGGTTGTTCAACATACATATTCTTGAGGAAATTGGGCCTAATTTAATATTAAACCTGTAAGACTTGTAGAAGATAACGAACTTCATTGTATCCGAAACTAAACAAAGCCAATGGAAATAAAGTACGCCGCCTTTATTTGCAGTAAACAGACACATTAATTTCAACAATACCGCACTGAGAGAAAAATCATCACCAGGAATTAAAAAACAGTTCTGTACTGGGGGAAAAAATGAAGGTTTAGTAATAATTATCAAATATCAAATATCAAATATCAACATTTATTCAGCAAATAGGCCACAAGGGCACTTTTACACGTCAACATTGAATTTACATAAAAGCAAAAATAATAACATCAACAATTTTATAAATTAAAACTAACAATTCAATCTAACGTATTACGATTACTAAGAGATGTATATGGTCTCTTAATGTCGAATTACATACAAAATACAGATAAAAAAACACACACAAAAAATCTATAATATTTAGAGGTGTAAATGTCTCTAGGTGTCAGAACTATAAGATTATATAGTTTATCAAGTTATCCTTAGAGATGTATAGGGTCTCCAAGAGTCAATATCCTGTATAATTAATACATTCATTAAAAGAAAAGAAACATACGAGAACAGAATGAGGCGTCTCACTGTAATTAATTAATAAAAGTTACTAAGTATAATAGCTCGTGTTAGCTTAACAGACCAGTCTCCACAAACAGCACCCGTTCACGAGTATGACGCGTTCTCAGCCATCGCCTCCCTCAACCTTCATTCGGGAAAGTGGCGACCCGATCAACAACGCCACCGTAAGCAAAGACTTTTAAGCGAGCATGACATATTCAAGCTACCGGCCTATATTAATATTAAAATAGTAATAACATGTAGCTGTAAGACACGGCATTTTGTGCTCATATGTTACATAAAAAGACAGTAATATAGCTTCACATAATTACTAGCCTAAGTTGACTTAGAGATGTAAAGGTCTCTAAGTGTCAGAAACATTAAAAATATAGGTAAGTATGTACAATCAAAAATAAAAATCAAATAAATAAATATGTACTTAGAGATGTATAAGGTCTCCAAGTGTCCAAAACTAAAATTAAATTAAACAATATAATCAAGCGAGAACATCATTGTCTCATGTGTCAATTCTACTGGACACTAGCATATTTAATTCAGTGTAAAAAAAAAACAATATTTATTTAATTCTTATTATACTAATGAAACCAATCAAGCTACCGGCTTAAAAGCATCTCTATCGTTTATAAAATCATTTACAGTGTAGTACGCCTTACATAACAAGGAGTGCTTAATGTGCGACTTAAATTTGTGAAGTGGTAAATTCACTACATCAGTGGGGACTTTGTTATAAAAACGTGTACAGTTCCCGACGAAAGACGTACTAACCTTACGGAGGCGGTGGGCGGGCACGGCAAGTTTATGTTTGTTTCTAGTGTTATAGTTATGGATATCACTGTTAACCTTGAATTCGTGGATGTTTTTCCGAACATACATAATATTCTCTAGTATGTATTGAGATGCAACGGTAAGAATGTTAACTTCTTTGAATTTCTCTCTTAGGGATACTCGAGCGCCCAGTCCATAGATGGAACGTACAGCTCGTTTTTGCAGCACAAATATTGTCTGAATATCTGCCGCTTTTCCCCACAACAGAATTCCATAAGACATAACACTATGGAAGTAACTATAGTATACCAGCCTGGCCGTCTCTACGTTTGTCAGCTGTTTGATTCTCCTCACTGCATAGGCTGCTGAACTAAGTTTTCCGGCTAGAGTGCCTATATGTGCATGCCATTGCAGTTTGGAGTCTAAAGTGACTCCCAGGAAAGTTCGGTCCTCAAATTCCAGCGTATCACCTTTTATTTTAATCTTGCCGTTATTTACCTGCTTGACGTTAGGTAGCGTAAACTTGATGCATTTGGTTTTCTTGGCGTTCAAAAGCAAATTGTTTGCCGTAAACCAGTTTACAATGGTAGATAGCGCGTCATTAATGCTCTCGAAGCTATTTTCCTTTCTGTCCACTTTAAATATAAGGGAAGTGTCATCTGCAAATAACACTATATCATGTCTATCTTGCACAACTTTTGGTAAGTCATTAATGTATACCAAAAACAGGAAGGGACCAAGAATTGAACCTTGAGGCACTCCGAGGGCTACCGGGGACCCCGCCGATTGAGTTCCATTAATAACTACTCGCTGAGTTCTATCCGAAAGGTACGATGAGACCAGGTCAAGGGCACTAGCTTTTATCCCATAGCGGCTTAATTTTCTCTTTAAATTTTCGTGATCAACGCAATCAAATGCCTTTGACAGATCACAGAAAATTCCAACAGCATCTTGAGCTTTTTCCCAAGCATCAAAGATGTGTTTTAGAAGTACCGCACCGGCGTCAGTAGTTGATCGACCTTTGGTGAAACCAAATTGATTGCTATCAAGCAGTTTGTTTCTGTTGAAATGTGACAATAGTTGATTCAGAATAAGTTTCTCGAACACTTTGCTTAATGCCGGTAGTATTGAAATCGGTCTAAAGTTCGTGGGATCTGTTCTCGTTCCTGATTTAAACAGAGGGATAATTTTGCTATGTTTCATAATATCTGGAAAAATTCCAGCATCAATGCATCTGTTGAAAATCTCAGCTAAGTATGGTGTAATTGACTCAATGATGGAATCTAATACTTTGACAGACAGGCCCCAAAGATCTTCTGTTTTCTTTAAATTTAAAGACCTAAAAGTCTTAAGAACTATATTCGATGAGACATACGAAAATTTGAAGATTTCTGTACATTCTGCCACATTTGTCTTCAAAATTTCTTCAGCGACGTCTGGCGATGAATTAAGGGATCTTGTTGTTTCTACCGGGATATTCGAGAAAAACCGCTCAAAATGATCTGCTACTTCACGGTCGGAACTTACTAAAGTGTCAGCAATTCGTAGGTTGTAGTGCGGATCCTTCAGTTTACGTTTTCCAGTTTCATTACTGATAACTTGCCATACAGTTTTGACTTTATCGCTGGAATTTAGGATCTTTTTCGACAAATAATCGGCTTTAGCGGCGACACACAACATTTTAAAAGATTTAGAATAATTTTTGACGTACTCTAGAAATTCCGGGCTTTTATCAGTTGCCTTTAAATCATATAAGTCGTAGAGCCGGCGTCTTTTCTCGTGAATATCCGGTGTAGCCCAGTCGCTAAATTTAGTCTTAGCCTTGCCTTGCACCTTTTTCTGAATGAAACAGGCATCAAATTCCTTTTTAATACAATTAAACAACTCGGAACTCAAACAGTCAGGGTTTTCCTGGGTACATGAAAGACAACATAATTGTTTAGTAATATTACGATTGAATAAACCTAGGCGACTTTCGGAAATCGGCCTGCACAAAGTATCTTGAGGAATTTCTTCAGTTTTCCCGCTGAAAGAAGCTTTTAGTCCACAGTGGTCAGAACTTAGGTTGTTAATAACAGATTTACTAATCGCGTCATTATTACTAAAGATGTTATCTATACATGTAGCACTGGTTGCTGTGACTCGAGTGGGTTCACAAAATAAATTGACTAAATTGAAGGATTTAAAAGTTAGATTTAAAATTATGGACGTGGCACTATTTCTGTAAAGTTTATTTATTTCTACAAACAGCTTAGTAATCCCAAATATAATTTCAAGAAACAGATAATAGAAATTACAAGAACTAATAGAAATTGCAAAAGTCAATTGTTCCTATTAGTTAACTCTCCTTGTCCCCGGATTAAGTTTATTTTTGTAATTCTAAGTGTGTTTTTGTTGTACTTTTCTCTCAGTGCGTTTAGGTATATGAAACTTTGGAACTAGGAAATTCTGCTTTAAAATAACAGGTACTGCATAGTAAATATTCACGCAAATTCTGTAATCTAAAAGCATTGTCGCTTTCAGTAAACAGAACTTCCCAGCAACTGTTATAACAGTTAATTTGAGTCCACCGCACTCCGGGAACCAATTATTGTTGAAAACAGAGAACACCCTTTTGTGAGTCGGCGGTAGTTTAGCAATTTGCCGGTGCCCGTTGTAAAATATGTAGAGAATCCTAACTATGATTAGATTTACTGTTCCGCGGTTTTGAACACGAGAGTGTCTAAACAACCATAAAGGGCTGGAAACACGGAAAGTAGAATCTCTGAATACGCATTCGAACAGTATTCTATGTAACACTTTCAAGTATAGAACCTGCAATTGTTAATACTGCAATTTTGCACAAATCGTGTATAAGGTAAACGTCCTAAGATGAAGAATTAGGCATTTCACATTTTTTTTCAATTATCTCCTAGGACATTTACCGAAAATGTACAAAACTAGCACAATTTAATTAGAACTTTTATTGTGAATAACGCTCAGAAAATTCATTAAGTACACTTTAAATTTTGCTATAACCTATTTTCAAACTCATCCCACATAGGGGTGAGTTTGAAGGATCACATTGATCCTTAAGAGTGAGCCCTAAATATTCTTACCCTGTATAATTACAGTTCCTGTTGCCAAAGTTGGGAACCATTTAATCTAGGGTGACCTACCTAAACCCCGTTTAATATTCAGCGTCACACTTCAAGTTATCCCTGGATTAGTCGGTAATGCCTAGTGATGTGCTGTTACCGATAATCTGAGTCTTGGGAATATTGCCACTAGAATTATATTTTGATACTACTTATATTGTAGCTGTGGTATATTTTTAGTCGAATCGCTGTTTCAAAGTTGTCTGACATTCTCCTCTAGCGGCCCACCATGAAAGAAAAATTGCGGTTCTTGTAGATAATGATGGGAACTTTTTAATCTAGGGCTTTTGTTTTTGGTAACAATAACATTTGTTAACTGGATTCGCTTGTTTTTTATTTAATTTTAAAGCAATATAAAATTTCTCTGAAACAGTCAGGCTTCTACATATGAATAAGGATAAAATATTGACGAAGAGAATCTAAAATTTTAATCAAGTATCAGTTCGTGAGTTCGTGACATTCATGTAGATAAACATAACTTCATTATAATTCTAATATATTAGTAACAAATCTGTTTCACGAGTACTCAGGCAATATTTCCGGCAACATTAACTGCATTCAGGCAAAGTAAGTACTAATATTTATAGTAACAATGCTCCCATCACTAGCATGCCCGTTTCGGTAAAACGTCTATATCTATGTGTACCCGCCTTAAGTTTGGGTGCAAGAACGACTAAATTCTCGGTTGAAACTCAACTAATGGTGTGGTTACAACTTCGGTATAAACTTGAATTAATTAAGAAAATGGGGATTCTGGGGATTAAAGTATTAAAGAATTTGGTGAAGATTATTTAAATTTAATCCCCCTAGGGGCATAGCCAAGACGACAATGGTTGAGAAAAAAATGCCAATCACAACTTGAATCATCTATTCGCAGCATCTGTGATCCCGGGGTAGCAATGCACGCACGAGAACTTTCCAAAGTTGCGAAACTTTCCACATGAGAAATTCTCGGTAACTTCTGAGAATGTTCTCGAGAACGAGAATTATTTTTCGTAGTTTATACCATGAATATTCACGATAGTTTAGGTGTAGTCCTTACCCCCAGAAAATTCCGACTTTTGGTCGTCCGCTTCCGGTCAGAAAAATGTATGACGGCCCGGCCAAACGGTCAGACTTAGGTGGGGGGTGCTCGACCAAATGTCATAGAGGGACCCTGGCAGTTTTTGACGCCGCCATTTTTTTTCAATATGCCCGACATTTTTTTTAAACATTTTGAATTTTGTCCTAGCGCGCTGAAATTTTGGTCACGGAATCTCGGGGTCCCCTAGATACCTATGAAAAATTTTTTTTTGGAAAAATACTACAATTGCGGGAAAATGGCCACTTTTATTTTGTATGGCAACTTTTAAACGGTGCGTGATAGGTGGGGGGTGCTCGACCAAATGTCATAGAGGGCCTCGAGACAAAACAAAGTGCATTAAAAAAAAACAAAATGGCCGACTTTTTTTTTTAATTTTTTCAAGTTGGTCCGAGCGCGCTGAGATTTGGCATGGCGGGAGATAGAGGCCTCTAGATTCTAATGAAACTAAAAAAATTTTTTGGAAAAATTTGTCTAAAGTCGAAATGTTCTCTGATATAAAGTGAGAATTTAAGCAACTTATTGGTAAATTTATCACATCAACAAAATAGCTAACTGTAATAGACAGTAATATATGCATAATAACATTTAGTTTTAAGTTATGCCTATTTAAATTTTATTTCAAGTATATTCTCTTGTTTAAACAATAATTTCCATGTTGCAGGAAAGTTCTGAGAACATTCTCGAGAACGTTTCCGCTTTTTGGGAATGTTCTGCAATTTGTACATTGCTATCCCGGGGGCAAATACGCCCGTACCATTGTGGGAACCTGCCCCAAACCACTAAGCAGACACCGCAATCCACTATCAAAACAGCTCTTATTGAAACAAAGAGCAAACGGCGGCCCGTATTTCTAGCGAGGACCGATTGACTCAAATCAATTACTCTAATATATAAAAAATATCCCGCTAGATTTTTGATTTTCGTTAGACGTTTCTCGATGTACGATTGTCATCTTGGCTCTCAGGACCATTAGTAGGTTCACTAAACCAGTCGTCAACCGAGATAGTCATTGGCTCCTTTGACTTGTAATTAAATTTCCAACACGATAGATCTGAACGCCAAATTGTATCAAGCCGGGATTGCCTGAAGCAGACGTCATGTCAGAGACAGACAATACATGTCCTAGGTAATTGGATCATAGATCCATTCAGTTCATAATTTGAACTAGGATCAAATTTAGTTATGACAAGATAACACACACGCAAGACAGAAGAACAACAGAATAAAATACCTACATAAGACAAAGACAACACAAATTGTCTACAGAAGATTCGATTTCGGCAGATTTCGTTTACTGTTGATTATTTTAACAAACGTTTGCGTAACTATGTGTATCAAAGCTAAAGGATAATTTTGGGAATATAATATAATTTAGCTCCAGTTAAATAATCGTAGTTTTAATTTTTTGACATCTTGTGAAAGACATGCAAGCAAGAAAATGTCCATTAAAAAAATTCATCAACATATTTACATGGGCCACCCATTTGATTATAATCCAATATACCTACTTTACTACATATCACAGTTTACTTATCACGTTATTTTTAAACGTTTTGAAATAATAATTACCTATTAAGTAGATGCTCACCTACTTAAAGTATGGAATGACCTCTTGGAGAAATTTGGCACAGTTTCAGAACAAGTTTGCAAGAATTAGATGTTAAACTGACTCTGAATTTTTAAAAGCATAGTTTTTTCTACGTTAGCTAAAAGAGCTTCAAAAATTAGAATTTGTATTTTTAAGTCAAAGGTGTTTTAAAATTTGAATAGTCTGAAATTTGGCTGTGGGATGGGCCGAGCTTTTCTCGTGGGACTACAGTATGGGGTTCGGCCAAGCACATGTTACACCCCTGGAGTTGCATGCGTTCATGGGCTACGGTGACCGCTTATCATCAGGCCGGCCGTATGCTTGTTTGCCACCGACGTGGTATAATAAAAATTAAACATTTATTTCATAGAAAAAGATCGGAGTTTGATGCAATTGTTTCACTTTTAAACTCAAATAGCTGCACTCCTAAAGTAAATAAAAGAGTAAACGTCTTATTTAGAATTAAGACGCTCAACAGCTCCACCATACGGGTATTTACGTTACTAACAAGACTGCAATTAGTCTTCTAAAAAAGCCAAGTTTGCCAAGTGCGAAGCTTCAGTTAGGAAGTAATTTCCCAAAGAAAGCTTGCTTCCTGGAACTTATTTCGGAGCTTTTGTCCCGAACAATGCGACTGATTCGCGCCGAAAAGCTTTTGGTGAAAAGGGTGCTATTTTGAATGCTTCCCGAGTTTTTGCCTCAGAGTCTTCTTCTTCCTCGCAAGCGAAGCTTCTTCCTTGAAGCGCTGGTGGCCTAGCAGTAAGAGCGTGCGATTTGCAATCCGGAGGTCGCGGGTTCAAACCCCGGCTCGTACCAATAAGGTTTTCGGAACTTATGTACGAAATATCATTTGATATTTATTAGTCGCTTTTCGGTGAAGGAAAACTGAGGAAACCGGACTAATCCCAATAAGACCTAGTTTCGCCTCTGGGTTGGAAGGTCAGATGGCAGTCGCTTTCGTAAAAACTAGTGCCTGCGTCAAATCATGGGATTAGTTGTCAAGCGGACCCCAGGCTCCTATGCGAGCCGTGGCAAAATGCCGGGATAACGCGAGGAAGAAGAAGGGTCTTCTTCTTCCTCGGTTTCTCATGACTGAGGGTCGCGACCACATGAGGTTATTTTGTGCATCAAGGCTCTCCATTCTACATGATTTTCCGCCTTCCTAATAATAGGCGCCTGTGTAGAACCCTGGCAGGCCTTCTTTACAGTGTCCACCCAGCAGCTGGTTGGTTTCCACTACTCCGTCCTCCATCTACTATGGCAACCATAATGCGCTTTTCAAAGTTGCCCGGCTCCCGTGTCCACGCCGAACCACCAAACCACGCCACGCCACGTGTCCAAAGTAGACACTAACACAAAGTACTAACATAGGAACTATAATATAACTGAGTAATCAGCTAGGCCATACAGAATTGGGCGGACATACCGCTCCAGTGCCGTGTTTTGCTTACACAAAGTAAACTACGGCGAAAGTAGGTACCTAATAACGTAATAACCATATCAGGGTTCTCTATACTGCAAAACGTAATTCAAGACCAAGAAAAAGTAAGACAATGTTGCCACTGCAATAATTTGTTTGTAAAATAGTAAATTACTTTTGATAAATAATCACGCTCAGATAATTTATTCATTAGTAATTTTACTCCTACTATTTAAAAAAGTACTTTTTCTCAAAAATGGACGGCAAAGTCGACTCTGCCGTCTAAAAAATAGGTCGCGAAGCGCGTAGTTTATGGTCAGTCAAAAATTAAAAAGTTAAAAACATTGCAGTCTCGATTTTGGGACTGCAATGTTGCATACAAATTCCATTATTTGTCGAGTTCCAAACTTTTTAAAAGTTGAAATGATCATACCAAATGAAGGCACAGGTCCATTAAACAGCCAAACAGATGATTAGTACCGCGACTATTTAGATGGCTCAAATAGGTTGGCGTATTTTTGGCAGAAAAATACACTTCTATTTTTGTATTAAAAAAAGTAAAAAGGCGGGAAGGGCTTTTTTTGTCAAAATATATATGTACGAACGTTGGTTTTGTAAAATATTTCTATGATATTTATATTTCTTGCACCATTTTTGAGAAAAGCACTATATATGACTCGGCTGGAAGGCTACTTGCTGGCTTCGGATTCAATTAAACGGACTCCCAAGGTCGTCCGTTTAAAACGAATCCTCAGCCTGCAAGTAGCTACTTCCGAGCCTCGACAATAATGTACTATTATTTACTTATTTGTACATAAATACAAGACACGCTAGTAAAAAAGTGGCAACATTTCTTACTTTTTTTGGTCTTGAATTACGTTTTGCAGTTTAGAAGAAATACCTACATACTCGTATAGGTAGCCCTTTAGCGATAAGACCGGGGCCACCATCAGCCAGCTATAGTATCCACAAACCAAACTGACAACCGGGGAAAACTTGTCATTTACACTTGCTAGATCGTGGTAAGAGTGAGAGAGATAGTGATATGACCCCGGTCCTCAGTTTGGCTAAGGCTACTATACCGGGTGTGGCCTGTAACATGAGCAAATAATTAAAACATAGATTGTACTCCTCAAACGGTGACACTTTTATTTATTGTCTTCAATGGACGCCATCGCCACGCCATATCATTGTGATTGACGTTGCTTGTCACGCCTTAAATATAACAAAATTCGTAATACATTGCGTCTTAAAATAAACTTTAACGTGTATTAAAAATCAAACCACAAGTTATTTTTAAAAGTCGCTGAACAAATGTTGGTCAGTAAGAGGAGTACAGCCTACAGATAAATTTTTTGCTCATATTACAGGCCACACCCGGTAGAATAAAGCCATAATACTGTCGTATGAAGCGAATTTTCGGTTAGCAATGCGAATGATTGCCTTCAAGTAGACTATTGTTGTAAACTGCGACACGAGATTACGGCAGGTGTTATCAATTTAGAGCAAGAAGATGGGGAGGGGAAATGATTTATGGGCTCTGTGATTAGAGATAGTTTTGTGCAAAAAAACGGAGGAAACACAATTCTTGGAAAAAATACTTTACTTAGTAGGAAAACTTCATATACAACAAACAATATTAGGCAGAGATATATATAACTCCGTATAAGATAAATAAAGTTAGATGGCGCTATTACCTTTGGCCTATTCTCGGCTAGATGGTGTTAGCAACACCGTTTGATATTTAATAATTTTAACACATATCAATGAAAGAACAGGGTCAGTATGGAACAATAAAAATTAAAAATCATTTATCCGTATGTATACATATTTTGATCAATCTATACATTTTCAATTTTATTTTAAGTTTGAATGGTGTGTCGATAGATGGCAGTAAATGTACCGTGGCTACAAAATTTACTATGGCAACAGCCCTCTATACTATCTTATTCTCTTTGTATTAGGTACCTAACGAATTATGTTGCTAAATCTAACCTCTTGTCTTTGTGTGATAAGGATCCTGGACAAATCACATATTAAACTCAACACCATATTAAATTTGTGCCTCTTGAGTTTAGGTATTGTATCGCTACAGTGGCGTAGCTGGAGGATATGGCGCCCGGGGCAGGCACCAAATTTGCCGGAGGGCCAGATTACCATCCGCATTTCACACTTTACAGTGGTGGTAAATACGACTGACGAAAGTATCCCTGCTGTGCCTTTGGCAAGGCGGAGAGGTAGTCTTTTGCCCATTTTGGCGCCCCCCCTTGGACGGCGCCCGGGGCACGTGCCCCCTCCAACCCCCCCCCTAGTTACGCCACTGTATCGCTAATAGATATTCAAGACGACGTGCATGTTACTACAATGCCGACTGAATATATTGTCTAATTTGACATGCATAAGTAATTAATCTTGCCATTGATTTCATGTGCAGGCTCAGGCCGCCAATTGAGATAATTATCAAAGGTTTCATTGTTATTACATAACAATAGAGATAATTTGCACAAGATTGAGGAAGTTCTGTTTTGACTTCACTTTTGACATTTCGGCATTTTTAGGGTTCCGTAGCCAAATGGCAAAAAACAGAACCCATATGGCCACAGCCACTTTTTTCCGAAACTATTATAAGAACTATTATACTGTTGAAACTTCGTAAGTAGATATTCTGTGAACCGCATTAAGATTTTTACACAAAAATAGAAAAAAACGATAAATTTTGGGGGTCCCCCATACTTAGAACTGAAACTCAAAAAATTTTTTTTTCATCAAACCCATACGTGTGGGGTATGGATAGGTCTTCAAAAATGATGTTGAGGTTACTAATATCATTTTTAGGGTTCCGTACCTCAAAAGGAAAAACGGAACCCTTATAGGATCACTCGTGCGTCTGTCTGTCCGTCTGTCCGTCTGTCACAGCCAATTTGCTCCGAAACTACTGGACCAATTAAGTTGAAATCTGGTACACATATGGAAGTCTGTGACCCAAAGACGGATATGTAACGTCAACAAATGAATTTTAAACACAGGGGCTACTTTTGGGGAGTAAACTATTAAATTAAAAAACAAAGTTTTGTAAACAGTATCGTGTTTGTCGGCGTTATTGATATTAGCGCCATCTTTAATTGATTTATTTTATTGTTTTTCTGCGCCATCTAGTGGCGGTCGGTGAAACGAATGGTAGATGATTTACTTTGACAAGCGGCTTAACTGATTACTGGTGTTTGCGCGCCATCTGTTGGCGACTTTATTAACCATTCCGTGAATCAGGTGACCGTTGGCAGACCGGTTGGCTTGTTTTTGAACGGAGGCGAACTTCACTTTCGCTCGAGCCGCCGGCCTGTTTACACGTCCTAAGGGTGAGCTGTATCACACCTGAATCACTTTGTTTATTATTCTGATTATGTGCTTATTTGTGTTTATGTGTTCGATTAAATAAGTGTATGGTTTCCTTATAAATAAATAAACCGTATTAGTAAATTGTTGTGAAATTAATTCGGCTACAACATGGAGGGCCAGGGCGAGCCGGACGGCTCGCTTTCCCCTATAATATTTACTTCTAAATCCGACATGTTACATATCAATTTCTTATAAATTTACAATAAAAAGTTTAGAAGTTATTCAATAAAATAGACAAAAAATGGCCATTCCCCCCCCCCCCCCTTTATCTCCGAAACTACTGGGTCTAAAATTCTGAAAAAAATACACAAAATAGTCCTTTACCTATAGATGACAGGAAAACCTATTAGAAAGCTAGAGTCAAGCGTGAGTCGGATTTAAGAACAAAAATGCAGTTACGTTTTTTTAGGGACAGAGCCGCAATGGTTTAAGTGAAACGTGATGTAGACAGCTATTGCGAAGGTCCTAAGCCGATATCCGCATAAGGCCGAAGGCCCGAAGCGTCCCGAATAGGCGCCCTTTTGCTTCATGCGTGAGTTGGACTTAAGACAAAAAATGCGACTAGGCTGTATCTAGCACACAGCCGCAATGGTACTTGTAGTACTGATTGATTATGTTACTATTGTTACGTGTTTTAAAAAGCCTTATACAGGGTGGCCAAAAAAAAGTGTATTCCCGTTGCCAACGTGCAACCCCGAAATCGCGAAGAAAAATTTGGCTGTTTTATACATTTTGGCTGGTCCGTTTTCTATGGGAGCATACATTTTTTTCGCGATTTCGGGGTTGGTCCCATACTAAAAGTTGCTTAGTATAATCTCAAAACCTCCTTGGCTACGGGAATGCACTTATTTTTTGGCCAACCTGTAGGTATTATCTCTCTTCGGCCCTCGCTTTTATAACACTTTTGGAAGTTGTAGGAAGCACGACCCGTCGGACGCTCCGAGTTTTCAGCTCTATGCGGAGCTCGGTCTTCAGTCTTCGCATTTGGACACTTGTACTATTGTTCAGCATTTAATCTTCAGAGTTGTAGAGATATAAGCCACCACGCCAGAAAACTTCATGTTACATCTGGTTATTGATTGACCTATTCGGGTTTTTCAAGACGTTTCACTCACGTCACGTTTCAAAAATGTTGAAAATTGTATGATGTACCCTGAATTGGAACCCTTGAAACGCGAGGCCGACTCGCACTTGACCAGTTTTTTTCTAAACTGAATAGTTTGCGCGAGAGACACTTCCAAAGTGGTAAAATGTGTCCCCCCCTGTAACTTCTAAAATAAGAGAATGATAAACCTAAAAAAATATACGATGTACATTATTACCATGCAAACTTCCACCGAAAATTGGTTTGAACGAGATCTAGTAAATAGTTTTTTTTAATACGTCATAAATCGTAAACCGCTATTTTATTATGTTACTTGCTGTTGCGGAACCCTTCATGGGCGAGTTCGACTCGCACTTGGCTGCTTTTTTTACATGACTGACCAAGAAAATAATACAAAATATAAATACAAATTATTTTATTTTCCAGAATACAGTGGATATGTAGATGGTGACATAAAATTAGAAGTACAGTGTGCTCTACTCACAATAAAATTGGTCATGCAAAAATTATAACAAAATATTATTAGAAAAACGGGGCAAGTGCGAGTCAACTCGCGCTCGAAGGGTTCCGTACAATAATGCAAAAAATGGCAAAAAAAACGGTCACCCATCCAAGTACTGACCCCGCCCGACGTTGCTTAACTTCGGTCAAAAATCACGTTTGTTGTATGGGAGCCCCATTTAAATCTTTATTTTATTCTGTTTTTACAGTTTTTAGTATTTGTTGTTATAGCGGCAACAGAAATACATCATCTGTGAAAACATTCTATCACGGTTCGTGAGATACAGCCTAGTGACAGACGGACGGACGGACGGACGGAGGACGGACAGCGGAGTCTTAGTAATAGTAGGGTCCCGCTTTACCCTTTGGGTACGGAACCCTAAAAATTAAAAGTGTTCGTCATTATGTCGGTGTAATACTTCAATAAATAACTGCGACACACCAAAAGCCTCTTCATTTAACCCTTCTAAAAGTAACCTGATGACGTCACTCGTCACGTAGAGTGATGGCGCCGTTTAAGACGAATAAAGCCGTCACTCGGGCGCCATTCGCAGTGCTAACGATGCGGGCATTAATCATACACTTGGCTGTCTGAGACTTGGCTTTAGTAACTAAGTAAGTTGTTGTGGCACAAAGTACACAGTAAAGACAGAATTTTGACAATAATTAAGTATCAAAAGCAGATTAGTTACAAGAGAAGAGATAACTGAACGCTAACGTAATGTCAGCCACTGGGTTAGGATTAGGAGATACTTACGGAAATAATAAGTTTTGTTTTTATTACATACTTACGTAGAAAACCATTAGCTATAAACATTTCTAAAAGTTACAGAGATTTACAGAGCCTATAGAGTAGCCTAACAGGTTCTCTCACATGTTATTGTTTCATTGTTTCAAATCAATTTTCCAAACACATTATTTTGCTTCAATACATTTGTTACGTTATTTTTTCTTATCAGCCATCTTCCCTAAGCGTACAAAATGTGTCAGATACTCTGCAACGAAAAAAAAAATTGATAATATAATGTATAATTAGGCACTTAACCAAAATGAAGTAGGGGTGATGAAACTACAAAAACACATGAAACATAAATAAGTACAGAAGGGACAATAAAAGAAAACTCAGCTTGATTAATTACGGACAAATTTGTCTGAAAAAATACTCCCAGTTTTTACCTAAAGTGTAAAACCAACCATAGCATTTTCCGTCTTCGAAGGACTTCCTTTAAAACCACAATTAGTTAGATTAATATTTACAAGAGCGAATTAACTGGAAACGATCCCGCATTTAAATACGGTCTTACTTAACTTCAACAGGATTTTCTAAAGTTTCAGTAAAATCGCAAAAAGCCTCGCGAAATGCAGCTCAAGTAAGTAACTCTTCTAATTCCCTCAGATTCCAGTGCGCTTCGCCGAGAAACTTGTCTGGACGACTTTTTATTTTCAATTAAGAAGCGTTAATGGAAAGAACTACGGAACCCCACAATGGAGATCGTTAGGGTCCCGCCGGAAGTTTTTGAAACGCGACCAAATTACCATTTGATTTCATTAAATGTTAGGTTGGCAATAAATTACAATGTAACTTTTTGGCGGGAAAAGTTGAAAAAGGTCCGATGAAGTGAAGTGACTTCGTTACTTATTTAAATAGGCTGGTTACAAATTTTCCCCGAGTTTTTACGGGACTTACGAAGGAGGTTTTCAAAATATTTTTACGAACTCCGTTCATTATTATTCACAAAATTTGTGCCAAACAAGCCGCATGATGCACGCGGCTATCTTGACCTATAGATATAAAAGCAACGATAACATAGGTATGTGTTATACCTATTTTTGAGACCTCTGAATACTCACTTCAAAACCCAAGGAATACATGTAATATAAACAAAAAAAAACAATTATAAACTAAAATTAAAAACTACATAAAGCTATACAACTAAAATAACTACTAAACTAAAATCTATCTATGTACAATTTTGCACCAGGGTCTCGAAGGGGAAGCAAGAATAAATACCGTGTTTAGTAATAAACAGACGTATATTTATTCTATAATTAACAATCTCCACACAAATTCTCAGAAGCAATACAAAAAAAGTTTAACATCTTATAAAACTACGTTGAACTAACGTTCGCTAGTTTGACGGAGGTAACAGCGCCATCTACCGGGACATTGGGTAAACCAGTTCCGATATGCGTTTCGTACATGCCGCCCACCAAGGACAACATGTCCTTCATCATGACCGCCCACCGTGAAGTGTCTGAAATATTAGGCTTGACTGTGTTAAAAAACTAATCTAATTTCAAGAATTCAAAAAGAAACTGGTGGGGGATCATTTCTTACACTAATGACATAATGATCTTAAAGATACAAAAATATTAACAACTAATTAGCTACCGGCAGGATACAAAGTTTAGACGTTGGTCGCTTTATTAAAGTATTTTTGCATTTAAGAGTTACCACTCTGGTCAGTTGATCTGAGCCAGGGTGTTTCTGCATGATTCTGCCGAAAAGCCACTTAGAAGGAGGGAGATCATCCTCCTTCACCAAAACCACGTCCCCGACGTTAGGTTCGGGAACTTGATGCGCCCACTTGTACCGCTGTAAATAATGGGTTAAGTATTCGTTAGACCAACGACGCCAAAAATTTTGTAGCATACGCTGGGACAGTTGCCATCGCTTAAGAGTGCTTATATTCGAGCATTCATAGTTCACTTCTGGAACCGTAACTAGAGGCTCTCCTATCAGAAAGTGACCCGGGGTTAAAGGATTGGGCTCATTTGGGTCATTGGGTATAATGGAGATAGGCCGTGAATTCAAACAGGCCTCGATCTGGCTGAGTAGAGTCGCCATTTCCTCATACGTAAGTGTCGACTCTCCAATAACCCGTTTGATGTGGTATTTGGTGGACTTAATCCCTGCTTCCCATAATCCACCGAAGTTCGGGCTTTTAGGAGGGATGAAGTGCCACGTGGTACCATTTAAAGCCAGACTTTCCGCTATTTCTTGGACCATAGCTGACTTCTCTGCATTGAAGAGGTCCTTTAATTCTTTAGCAGCTCCGACGAAGTTTGTGCCGTTGTCGCTGTAGATTTCTAAGCAGCGGCCGCGTCTGGATGTGAATCTCTTGAAAGCCTCAAGAAATCCACGTGAGGTAAGTTCACTTACTACCTCTAGGTGTATGGCTTTGGTAACCATACAAATGAACAAGCACACATATCCCTTGTATGAGTGATGTCCTCGGCCTTTTGAAGTTCTTAAATTGATGGGTCCTGCATAATCAACTCCGCTGCGGATAAACGCTCTACCTGGAGTAACTCTAGCCGAAGGTAAGGCTCCCATCAATTGAGTTTGGATCTTAGCTTTGTGGCGAATGCAGCGCACACATTTGTGAATGTGTTGTTTCACTAAGTCCTTTGCTCGTACTATCCAGTAAGCTGACTTTAAGTAGTTCAGCATAGCTCGCTGGTCGCCATGAAGAGTACGTTCATGGGCATCTGCCACAATCAGTTTGGTCAGATGCGAGTCGTAGGGCAAAATAATAGGATGTTTTGCTATTTCTAATTCTGAAGCGTTCTGCAATCGGCCGCCCACTCGCAAAATACCGTTTTCAAGAAACGGCGTTAAAGAACGAATCTTCGAGGTTTTTGAACTAATGTACCCGCTTTTGTTGATCTCCTCAATTTCGTTCTTGAACTCAGCGTTTTGACACTTTTTAACGCATATTAAGGCTGCCTCGTCCAATTCCCACTTTTGCAGATATCGTGTGTTGACTTGGTTGTTTTGTGTACTGTCACGCTTTCTTAAAAACCGTCGGCAATAAGCAACAACACGTATAAGTCTGTTTAGAGATGAATATTTGATCCAGAATTCTTCTTCTACTATTCCTACGTGAACTCTTGCAGCCTGTTCTAAATTAGTATCATTGTTTTTAGGCTTTGCATACTGAATGATCTGGTCGTGTAGAAGTTTAGGCCCAAACTTCCACAGGTCGTGTTCCTTTAACTCTGCTGGTTGCATACCCCGTGAAGCACAATCCGCCGGGTTTTCTTTTGTGCGGATGTGAGACCATTGCGCAGAATCCATGGTGTTTAATATCTCAGATACCCTGTTAGCTACAAAGGTTTTCCAGCTGCTTGGGTGCTTGTTGAGCCACGCAAGAACCACTGTGGAATCCGTCCACGCTCTTATGTTTGGTTTGGGTATTTTCATGACTTCTGCTACTTCTGCCAGCAACTTAGCCACAAGTACAGCCCCACAAAGTTCTAATCTGGGTATGCTAACTTGTTTGACAGGTGATACTCTTGTTTTGGCTGTCACTAACGCTACATGTATGTTCCCTGTTGAGTCAACTACTCGAAGATAAACGACAGCGGCGTAAGCGGCGTTGGATGCGTCGCAAAAGCCGTGCAGTTCATGAAGTGTGTCATCCGCGTGCGTGTGAAGCCATCTTGGAATCCGGAAGTCTATAAGGTGAGCTAGCTGTTCACGGTAAGTTAACCAATCCTGTAATATGTCAGATGGTGGTTCCTCATCCCATCCGATCCCTGCTAGCCATAGACGCTGGATAAACATTTTTGCTGCAATGACACATGGTGCTAACCATCCTAATGGGTCGAACAAACGTGAAACATCAGATATTATTTTTCTTTTTGTTGCAGGTGGCGATAGCGGCGGTAGTTTCACCGAGTACTGAAATTCGTCGTCATCCCGATTCCAGGTAAGTCCGAGTATTTTAGTTATATTATCTATCTTTATTTCCAGGTTGTTCTTTTCTTCTTTGTTTTCTACGTTATCTCCTTCTCTTCTATTGATCTGCTTTGACAACTCTTTTTTGTTGCTGGCCCATTTCTGTAGCACGAACCCTCCCTGATTCAATAAGCTTTTCATTTCGTGGTACAGCTGTAGACCTTCGTCTTCTGTCTGACATCCGGTCATCAAATCGTCCATGTAGAACTCTTGCTGGACCCGTGGTGCAGCTATAGGGTACTGCTCTCTGTGGTCGCATGCTACCTGATTGAGTGCCTTTACTGCCAAGTAGGGCGCTGAAGCAGTTCCGAAAGTGACGGTCAGCAACTTGTAATCCTTGATTTCATTTTCAGCATTGTCGCGCCACACTATGCGCTGAAAGTCGGTGTCCTCGTTGGCTACTCTTACCATCCTGTACATTTTTACTTTATCCGCCACTAGACAGACGGGGTACTGTCTCCAACGCAAAATGAGGTGACGAAGTTCTGGTTGCAAGGTAGGTCCAGTCATAAGCTGATCGTTTAGTGATATCCCGTCCTCATATTTACAGGAAGCGTCAAATACGACTCTGACCTTCGTGGTGCTTTTGTCCTCGCGGATCACGGCGTGGTGAGGTAAGTAGATTGCTTCTTTCTTTTTATGATCCTGTTCTGTCACAGGTGTCATATGACCTAGTTGCTCATACTCTTTTATGACTTCAGTATATCTAGCTTTAAGTGTACTATCTTTTTCAAATTTCCTCTCTAAACTGTGTAGTCTTTTAACTGCAATCTTCCTTGAATTGCCCTTGCAGGTAGGATTGTCGCGAAACGGCAACTTCACGACATATCTGCCCTGTTGGTCTCTCACTGTTGTAGATGCAAAGAAATCTTCGCACCTTTGTTCTTCTGTTGTAAACAGTCTGGAGTGAACCTTTGGTTCTGCTTCCATCTCCCAAAATCTTTTCAGCACATCATCTTCATTCACCTGCGTATGCGTATGTAAGACTGTCACATTATTATTTGTACTCGTTGAACCGTCTGGGCCAGATATAATCCACCCGAGAGTGGTGCACTGTAATAGAGGAAACCCTTTTGGACCTTTGAGTACTCCATCTGTAATTATCTTGCAGTAGACTTAGCCTCCGAATAGTACATCGATTTTATTGGGTCTATTATAAGTCGGATCGGCCAAGGTAAGCTGTTTCTGTTTCAACCATTCTGGAACTGTTGCTTGTTTACCAGGAAGGTAATTGGTGACCTTGTTTAAAACATATGGCTTTACTACAATATTAAATGTTGGATCAACGAGCGATTGGATGGTTAAGTCTACTGTGTACTTAGGCACAGCAGATGTTGGCTCGCCTCCTAATCCCGTAATTGAACTCTTGGTGGGCACTTTCTTTAACCCTAAGGCTTGTACCACAGCTTCCGTGACAAAGGAAGACTGTGAGCCTGGATCTATGAATGCACGAATCACCTGATAGTCTCCTGTTTTGGACTCAGCCTTTACGAGGGCTGTGGCTAACAATACTTCATCTTTCACTATCCCTGTCGCAAAACAGTTGACTATCGGTGTGGACTCATTTTGTGTGTTCTCTGTCACGATATGTGCGGCTTCCCCAGACCCAGTTTCAGCTGCCTGAACTACGCTCTTCGGATTGGCAGTTGAAGTGGATACATCTTTTGGGTGAAGCAAGGAGTGATGTTTTCTCTTACAAATCCTACAACTAGTGGCCTTTTGGCAAAATCTTACATTGTGGTTACCGCCTAGACAATTGTAACAAATTTTATTTTTAGTAACAAAGTCATGTCTTTTGGCATAATCCTCACCAGCAAACTTTTTACAGAAGCAAAGCTTGTGAGGCTCGGTACAAAATTCACACGCGAGTGAAGGTGCGGTTGCGACACTTGCGACATGGAGTACATTTGATTTGTTGTGACTACTATTATTAGTATTGGACGACTTCCCGTAAGCACTTGGGGTCTTATTGACGCTTCTCGGTTTAACCCTTATCTTGGCATCGTAACACCCGTGATACATGGAACTAAAAAAAATCTAGCAGGTTCACTTTATTACCTAACACAATAATTCTGCCATCAATATGTCGAGCTACCCTCCTTACTTATAGAAAAAAATAATTGACAGGAGTGTCATTGTAAATTAATTAGTAATAATCAACATTGCGCCGCGGAAACAATAGATTTGGGTTCGTACTGGAAGTTTTGCATTTATTTCTTATGTTAGTATATATTTTTCCATAATCTACATTTTGATATCTTTACTGTCTCTTAGTCCATACATATTTACAATGCCTTCGAATTTAAAAACATTTAATATACAAAACCTTACATGAAACTGTTATGTATTATATTTGATGCACTGCCAAGAACTCAGAAATGTACATATCGAAAGTATTGTATTACATTTAATACATTGCCAAGTTATCGTCAAAATATTTTTACATGATTTTTTTATTTTTTTATTTTTGTGGGGTTACAAAACATGCTTCAATTATTTAATATTAGTTGTCGTATTATTTAGTTATTAAACTTTGATTTTTTTAAGTACTACATGTTATTTATAACTATATATTCGTACGCTGTAGCATTATTGCTACGCCGTAGCCCGTAGCACGGAAAAATATGTGTATGGCAAAAAATGGTCCCAAAGTAAAAAAAAATTTTTTTTTTTACTTTTCATTATTTGTTTACTTTTCATATTTTACTCAACTTTTTGCTGACGACTTTTTTGAAACTTTACGGGATCTAATTTTCCGCCCATGTGATCAGGTATTCGTAGATATAATTTATTTTTACAGGTTTAATAGCCATCTGATGCTTTAGATTGCGTTTAATTAGCAGTAAATGCTAATTTCTGTTGCATTAAATGTTTTTTTTTTTTTTAAATCTTCATTTTTCTTCTAAAAAGTAGGTAACTATTTTGTCGAGTTATTGGCATTGTATCAAATATGATACATATGATTTTCCGAAACTGGAAAATCCTGGATTTTATTTCTTATTTTTTAATAATCTAGTATGCTCAATAGGTGACAAAAAACTAAAATTTTTTTTATATTCGAGATATTTTGAGCCTTGCCAAGATAAGGGTTAAGAAATTCCAGTGCTCTGTATCGACTCGTTAAGAACTCTTTAAATTGGCTAAACGTAGGTAAAGCGTCTGAAGCCGAGTTAGTCGCCACGTTAAGTTCCCATTGCCTGCGCGATTCGGGGTCTAGTTTTAACGACAGCAAATGAATGACTATAATGTCCCACGTGGACACATCGATGCCTAAATTCGACAGTGCGCTTAAACAATCGTTCGACGTGTCCATCAGATCCTTAAGGAACCCTGGGGACTCCGCCGTTGCACTCTTTTGACTTAACAATCGTTTAAGTATACAATGCGACAAATACTTTTTGTTATTATATCGTTGCTGTAATTGTGTCCAACATCTAGTATAATTTGTGTCGGAAACAGGTATATTGCGAAGCAACTGCTCCGCCTCCCCAGTTAAATAACTTTTTAAATACTGTAATTTTTGAACACTGTCTAGCGAGTCATTATTATGTATCATTGACACAAATAAATCTCTGAACGTCGTCCACTCATGATATTTCCCCGAAAAGCTAGGAATACTCAACTTAGGAAGTTTCACTACATTTGGCCTAAAGGAAGTGTTATCTTGACTGTCATTACCCCTTGACTGACTAACCAACGAACGAGTACAGTGAGCTAATCCTTCTTTTAATTCGCATTTGTAATCAGTATACTCTTCTTCCGTTTTATCGTATGTATCTCCCGTAACATAAGACCTTGATTTTAAAGCTGCAACGTCGGGCAATCGCATTAATTCTTTGTGTCCTTTTCTAAAATCGGACCAAAGCTGTTCTAAGGTTTCTAACCTACTCTCCAAGTAATGCTGGGTTATGCGCTCTTTAGGCGACTTTTTAAAGTTAACTCTTGCTTTAAAAATACGAGTACACAAGTCATCTTGATAGTTAAGTAACACGTCCATAATGTAAACAAACTAGCAATGTACCACAACAATCTAAAAGACTTAGCAATAATTGTGACACAGAAAACACTTAGAATAAATTACAAGCCAAATCCGTAAAATTTTACAAGTGTTTGGAACTTAGTTAGACTTGGGAAAAAATCGGGCATAGGTTCCCCGTTCCAATAGGATTTCGCTTATAATTCTAAGTTAATACTAACTACAAATTATTCTATGTTAATATTCAATACAAATAACTAAGGCAATTATTCTAAGTTGAAAGTCCATATAAATCGCTGATGAAATTTTCTAAGTCGATGTAAACAACTGATTCTTCTAATTAAAAATGCTCTTGCAAATAAAGTTGAAACTCGCGTGAAATATAAATTTAAAAGTACTCACGATTTTGCACTTCTCACTCACTGATACGTGTCGTCACACTTCGTTGAACTCTTGGTGCCGTCTGCTAATCCCAGATGGCGCCACTTGCTCGTCTCCTGTATCTGCTACTTTGGATGCTTCCAGCTACTCGTCGCTAGATGGCGCCACTCACGCCTTTCGATGATCCAAGTCTTAATTACAGGAAACCGCCAGCTATCCAACGCTAGATGGCGTTGGCAACCTCAGTTAGCTGCAACTTTTCCCGGCCTTTGAAGCAGCGAACCACTGCTAAGCACGGGACGCGAAGTGTAGTCCGCACCGTCTCCCAAAAACGCCACTCCAATTTGGCTTCAAAAGGCTATCCGATTCGAGGGACCATGTACAATTTTGCACCAGGGTCTCGAAGGGGAAGCAAGAATAAATACCGTGTTTAGTAATAAACAGACGTATATTTATTCTATAATTAACAATCTCCACACAAATTCTCAGAAGCAATACAAAAAAAGTTTAACATCTTATAAAACTACGTTGAACTAACGTTCGCTAGTTTGACGGAGGTAACAGCGCCATCTACCGGGACATTGGGTAAACCAGTTCCGATATGCGTTTCGTACAATCTATCTATCTATACATCTATACATACATATAATAAAGCTGTAGAGGGTCGAAAGTCTGTACATGGAAGATATTTGAAAAAAAGTTGGCTGGGGATACTTAGAATCGATAACAGAACACGTTCCAACAGTTTTTAGAATTTTTGTCTGTTTGTCTATTTATCTGTTTATCTGTTTGTCTGTTTATTTGAACGCGCATCACGTGAAAACGGCTGAACGGATTTTGATGCAAACTTTACTAATCTGTCGAGAAAATCTCCGGCCAGGTTATAGGCTATAAAAATTCAACCCCTAAAAGGGAGGGTAGCCACAACACCCACTTGATTTAAGTTTGCCCCCCAATCTTATGGCGCTACTTAGGAAGGAGGGGCAAACTTTTTTTAAATATGTGCTACCACTATTGAGTACCCTGGTAAACTAAAAGATGGCGCTGAATTTAATACGTAGTGACATGAATAGGCCACCGAGGAAGGATTTTGCCAAATTAACTCTAATCTAAGTTTAGATGAGAGGCTACGGATATCAACAACTTGAATAATTATGTTGAATAATAATAAATACAACAAAATTAAACGACAGAAAATTGATTGCCCCTCATTGCACAGTGCCGTCTTTTTCACGACGGCCAAAAAAAAAAAGAGAGAGTTAGTGTATTGTGTTTTCAGCGTTCGTGACATACAAAATGTAGGTATATACATATATATTTTATTTGTGTGAGTTTCTTTATTCCACCTTAACTTCTGAATGCCTTAACCGATTTAGACGTACGTTACATCATTAGAATCCTTACGTCATCCCGGGTGACATAGGCTATGTGACGTCATTATCAAACCAATATGGCGGACTTAATACGCCATATTACGCAACCTTTAGAAAAAAATATCGTGCAAACCTATCGAGTAGGGTATCAAAATGAAGGGTTGTGAAGGCCGATTAATAATATAATATATCCAACATGTGGGTTTAAATTTGAGTTTGAGAAAGTACGAATTGACAAAAAATTATTCAATAATAATATTTGAATGGGATACTAATTAAAATACAAAGAAGGCCCAATGTACGTGGCACGCTGCACGCGGTTCTAAGCCAGGCGCCTGCGACCCTCTCATATTAAAGTGTCGGGCGTAGCCCGATGTACGTGACGCGCTGTTCGCGTTCCAAAGCCGGGTGAATTCGACTTTTTCATAGGTACTGAAAGTGTTGGGCGTAGCCCGATGTCCGTGACACGCTGTACGCAGGCGCCCTCATACTCAAAGAGTCGGGCGTAACCCGACGTACTTGGCGCGCTGTACCAGGTCCGAAGCCGGGCGCCTGCGGCGCCCCCATACTAAAAGAGTCGGGCATAGCCCGATGTATGTGGCGCGCTGCACGCGGTCCAAAAGCTAGGCGACTTCGACTTCCTCATACTAAAAGAGTCGGGCGTAGCCCGACGTACGTGGCTCGCTGTACGCGTTCCAAAGCCGGGCGCCTTCGGCGCCCTCATACTAAAAGAGCATAGCCCGACGTAGGTATATGGCGCGCTGCACCCGGTCTAAAGCCAGGCGACCTCGACTTTCTCATACAAAAATGTCGGGCGTAGCCCGACGTACGTGACACGCGGTACGCTTACCAAAGCCCGGCGCCGAAGGCGCCCTCATAGTCAAACCTTCGGACGTAACCCGACGTACGCCCTCATACTAAAAGAGTCGGGCGTAGACCGACGTAGTACGTGACACACTGTACGCGTTCCAAAACCGGGCGCCTTCGGCTCCCTCATACTACATGTTTCGGGCGTAGACCGACGTACGTGACACGCTGTACGGGTTCCAAAGCTGGGCACCTTCGGCGCCCTCATACTAAGAGTAAGGCGTAGATCGACGTACGTGACACGCTGTACGCGTTCCAAAGCCGGGCGCCTCCGGCGCCTGCGCCCTCATACTCAAAGCGTCGGGCGTAACCCGACGTACGTGGCGTGCTGTACGCTTGTCAATATGGGCGCCGAAGGCACCCTCATACTCAAAGCGTCAGGCTAAGCCCGACGCACGTGGCGCGCTGTACGCGTTCCAAAGCGGGGCGCCTCCGGCGCCCTCATACTCAAAGCGTCGGGAGTAGCCCCACGTACGTGGCGCGCTGTACGCATTCCAAAGGCACCCGTGCCTTCGGCGCCCTCGTACTAAAAGTAACGGGCGTAGACCGACGCACGTGGCACGCTGTACGCGTTCCAAAGCCGGGCGCCTTCGGCGCCCTCAAACTAAAAGAGTCGGGCGTCTTTGCCCTGCGTATGTGGCGCACTGCACGCGGTCCAAAGCTAGGCGACTTAGACTTTCTCATACTAAAAAAGTCGGGCGTAGTCGGACTACTACAAATCGCGCTCTAAAAAGTATGAAACAATAAGATAGAATTCTTATCAGAAATTATCATGCAGGAAATTATAAATGTTATTATTTTTTAAATAAAAAAAATACAGCGTAATATAATGTACTATTTTTTATATACATGTTTTTTCATATACATATTTTTTATATATTTTTTATATACATGTATTTAGCAGCTTACTGACACAAACCGAATTCCACGCGGGCGGAGCCGCGGGCACAGCTAGTAACCTATAAATAAAAAACTGGCTCGTTCTGTGCCTTAGGGCAGGGTGCCAAGAAGGCTGGCGGCATTGCCGCGCTGGACGGCAATACCAATGCGTTGCGCAAGGTAGGAGCCAGCCCTCTTGTCACCCGTCGCCTCCAAAGCCCAAGTCAAAACGCAGAAGAAACTCAGGAGCTATGTATAATTGAACCACGTAAACTCAGACTCCTAACTCTAAAATCATTATTTAATGCTTATTTTTAAAGCTACTACGTATTCTCCCGTTCCCACAGCTTCAATTCAAAGGTATAACTCGCAAATGCAAACAATAACAGCAAATGAATAACTACGCTCTGTTTACCACCTATACATTAACCACAACGGGAACTGAGAACATTGAAAGATGGGCATTTAGCATCAAACTAAATATTCAAAATACAATTGAATTGAAGACCTTTTTATAGGCTTCTGGGCGGTTAGAGACTATCGAAATAAACATTAGGGGAGACCGAGGTTACTTAAAACAGAGGTAAGTTGAAACAACGTAATTTTTGAGACATATGTAACTGATATCGTGGTGGAAAAACGATTATTAGCCGCGTCCTAGTAACCCGCTAAATTCTTCAATATGCGTCCTTGCCCCAAGACGATTATCAATACCGCAAAATTCACGTTATTTCAACTTACCTCTGTTTCAACTCGTCTCGGTCTCCCCTACAGATGTGTCCTAGAAATCGGATCCTACGATTTTTTTTCTTTATTGGGGAAAAAACAGACATAGGCAGATGTACATATAATACAAAAGAGGACATAGATTTATACATTAGTAGGTTTTAATGATATTTACGTTACAGTTTCACGTGTGTACGAACTAACACATTTTCGTATGGGCAATTACGACAAAAGTGACATTCAAAAGCAGATATTTTGTATTATCACACAAAAATGTAGGAAAAGGGGATGGTAGGTAGACCATGATTTTAATGTCTATTCTGTTTAACCCCAATCTACCTTAACGACGCTCTTGTAAAGTAAATCTAAAGAGACCTTTTTTGTCGTCCTCCTAATATAAAACTGCCAACATACATTTTGCATTTCCTTCCTACTTTCAAATACACCTCATAGTCTTTAAAACAAGGTGTTAGTGTTCAAAATCTTTTGCTAGGTAATTTTAGTATGAACAGCAAGGTTTTATGATCATAATGAGTGTAATGAAGGTTTTTCCAAAGGGTAAGGTTTACATTGTGCCATTTAATTAAGAAGGACTCAGAAATTTTCGTCGGAAAATATAGAATGTTGACATCCGTGAGTGAACCGTGGATACCGGACCGTCCTAAAACTAGCACTAATGATCTACAATGAAAATTTAACCATAATAAAGAAAATTCAGCCTACCCCTCTCAACCCCCTAAATTTCCCCCTTAAATAAGAAATAAGCAGTTTTGACTTATTTACAATATGAGTGGTGGTAATTGCTATAAGGCCCTCCCCACATCTGGCGTCTTTCGAGCGTCGGCGTCTACAATTCTATGGCCGCTGCTCGACGCAACGTCGACGCAGCGTCGCCGCAACTGCGCAGCGACGTCATTTTCCATAGCGCTGACCAGACGCCGATAGACGTCGACGCTCGAAAGACGCTAGATGTGGGGGGGCCCTAAAATTTGGAATGAAATTTGGGGGCCTTAGGTACCTACGTCAAACGGTCTCTGAGAAAAACGCAACGCAAGTGATCCCATAAGTGTTCCGTAAACAAAGTTTTGTACGGAACACTAAAAACAGATTTGCTTTTGTTTTATTTCATTAGATTTTTAAACAAATTCATTTTGTAATACCATTAATTATTTAATTGCACATTATTATTTTATGTAGGGCTGGTAGAAATTAAATATGTACTTATGCACGGAGGATACTAGTAGGTGACAAATTTACAATAAACAGTATTTTACTGCTTTGGCTTAGAAAATATTGTTATTTTATTTATTTCTTTGTTAGCCTATTGTGCCCCACTGCTTGGCTAAGGCCTTCCTCTTTCTTCCATGCATCTCTGTCGGCATTATTACGCCAATCTTTTCGAAAGACGTCAAGATTGTACCGTTATAGAAATACCTAATAACAATTCGACAGATACTACATAGATAATAGTTGAATTTCATATGGACCGTCGATAGTTATGAGGATCTCACAATCACCAAACCGATTCGTTCCCAGAACTTTTAATCAACAGACACAAAGATTATTTACTAAACAACCTTTTGTATTTTAGTATACAAACGACAAACTGTCTTCGAGATTTCCCACTTTCCATTTCGAGCGTCTACTGGCCACACTTAAAAAAGTGTTGAAGCTATTTCTAGTGTCACAAAGTGTTGACGCTATGTCAATGTTAAAAAAAGTGTTGAAGCTATTTCTAGTGTTAGTTTTAGCGTGGTTAGTGTCACTTGTCACAATATGGAGGGAGTTTCGAAATGGGAATTTAGTGGTTCTAGATGAAAGCAAGATGAGAGAGCATGCTTTTTATAAATATAGGATTCGGTACGGCTTCGGGAACGAGTCTCTATCTAGATTTGAATGTAGGTATAATTCAACAGAATACAATTAAGTTCATTAATACAAAAGCACACAAGATTTTCTCGCCTAAAATGTAAAAAGTCAGTCAGTCTTAAAAGTCAGTGTGGTAACATTGTAGGGTACATCGCCAATTACTAGCCACCCCCCAATTACTGGCCACTTAATTTGATTTCTATTTATAGGTGAACAAAGTTCATTTTAGTATATAAGGTACGAAAATCCAATTATTAGCCAGTTTTCAATTACTGGCCACCTATTCCAAAAATGAATTCTATTTACAGATAAATAAAACTCATTTTCAGTATAAGGAAAATGGCCAGTAACTGAAATTTATCCACAACCCACTCGTTCAATAACTGGCCGCCTCTTACAAAAATGAGTTCTATTCACCTATACACAGAATTCATTTTAGTATAGGTGGCCAGTAATTGAAAACTGGCTAATAATTGGCGATGTACCCTATCTCTGTTTAATTTGTGATTATCTTGAATTCGTTTATAGTGCATTTCCCACGTGCATTAGTATCGTATGCGCGATTTAGAGAGTTAATTATTTTTAAAGCAAATAAAAAAAGAACTTTTGTATAGTCTGCAAATTGCAGTAAAAGTGAAATATCTACATTTTCTATGCATTATACTAGCATTTCCCAAAATATCTACACACTGCTGGGTCGCGACCCATAGTTTGAATTGGCCTCATTATAAAATGCAAACACTTTTCGTTGCAGCTTGGGACATGCTCAATGCCTATTCCCCAACTTTGTCGTATGAAGATAAACTGGCAGAACTAAATGGATATGATTACCCACCAGGTAAAAACTTAAAAACAGGCGAGTACCCGCGTAGCGGCGTGGCACCACTGCGCCGTGAATGTGAAACTATTAGTCAAAATGCAACACATGCCTAATTCTAAGTTTTATTCAGGCAACAACGGAACGCCAGTTCGAATAAAGGATAAAATAAAGGGCAGCATTAGAGCCCTAGTGGCCAAAGGGTGGGAAGACCATGCCTTCAACGAGTTCGTCAGTGAGGTTATTCCTGTGAACCGGTCGCTACCTGACGTGAGAGATCACAGGTGACATACGGCGTAATTCGGGAAAGGAATTAGAGATTCACTAGATATGAAATAGTAAAGATATGTAACGTTATATGGTAAAAGGTACCATTGCCCCGGCTAAATATTGGAGCGGCGTTAATAAAAAAAGGGTAAGCGCCAGCCGCCATAAGGTACCTTTTGCCGTGGAACGTCACATATCTTTACTATTTCATAACTAGTGAATCTCTAAATCATTTCCCGAATCGCGCCGATACATGACCCATTATTTAACTATAGCCTCAGGGGCTAAAGGGCCTATAGCCGCCCAGACATCAAAACTTGCCAAGTCAAATGCTACTTTGATTTCTAAAAATAAATATTCAAATTAGAATGTAACGGGGGACCTTTTTATAGGCATCTGGGCGGCTAGAGGTTAAAATATTAAACAAAATAGGTTAGGCAAAATTAATCATTATAAACATATATTATAATATATTTTATATATTACAACACTGGGCAAGTCCTATCAAATATTAGTTTGGGTGCACGTGTACGTAAGTATGTTTCTTATACTGGGAAAATTACGAAGACCGTTAAGAAATTTACTGTGGTCAGAAATCATCACGAAAATCTGTTTCAGTTGAAAAAGTTTTAACTATTCAAAACACTGGTTTTAGGTTCACAGTCCAAAGTCCTGTCAACGTAACGTTTCTACTAGAAAGAAAATAGGCACAGCAATTCAAAGTTGAAAGCATCAGAATTCAACAAGATTTAGGGACAGGGGAATTTGTTTTCATGGGATTTGGCGATCAGAAATACTTAAAAGTTAAAACGTAGACCGTTGTATCTTCGCCAAATATGAGTGATATGCAAATCTGCAAGTTAGGGAAGACAAGTATTATTTAAAATGAATACATTTTCCAACATCACAATAATTTTACAGGTGTAAGGAAATAAGCTATCCCAAAGATCTGCCTTCAGCCTCAGTGATCATTTGTTTCCACAACGAAGCCTGGTCTACGCTTTTGAGGACCATACACTCGGTGCTCGACCGATCACCAGATGAACTACTCAATGAAATTATTTTGATTGACGACTTTTCTACCATGAGTAAGTCTTTATTATTTTATTAACATTAGGATATTATCATTTTTCGGGCAGTAAGTTCCAGTCCTTTCTTAAATTCAAGTTGGTTTAGATTCCACATTTTGTCATTATATTGGTTTAAATTATCAAAATGTCTGCAGATGTGAGAGTTTTAGAAAACTTGGATTTTTTTTTTCATATATTATAAATAATTTCATACTAAAATGAAAGGAAACTTTTGTTTGAGTAAATTCATTAGACTAAATAAATTCGAATGTCCAATTAAAGTTCAAGCCAGATGGTTATAAATAACATTAGCATTGCAAATGACCATCCAACAAAACAATTTCAAACTAGTAGAAATCATATTTCACATATAAATTTATGCACAAACTTCAGACTAGCTTCAAACTGCTCTTTACATCTAAATTGGCTTGATCCCCAATTAACTAGTACGAGTATGGCTTTGATTTCATTGAAATTATGAATTTCGGTGACTGACTGGTAAGTATTACTACTTGTTAAAACAGACAAAAGAGTATTATAAATTGGCACTCGCTTTTGAAATAACAAATCTGCTTTCCAATAACTTGATACAGATCTAACAGATGTAATTAAATTGTTAGCATTAGGCTTTGTTTATTTGTTACAAGTATATTTATTTTCTCTCTTAAATTTGTTCTTGCATTCTCTTATTGTAAATGAAACTTAAAAAATACGTCCAATCTGGTATTACATTACGAGTAGGTACATCTGAAATAAAATTCCAAGACAGGTTTTAAACTAGGGTTTAAATTGCTGAAATTGCTGACATTTTGTATTTAATAAATATTATTAAAGGCCATGTCGATTGTCCTAGTTTACTCAGTAAAATTTCTTTCACTGTTCCCTTAAGAAGGTTAAGGCACTTTCGTCCCATTAGTATTAACCAGGCTTCCACTAAATATAGAAAAAACTGTTTCTTGTGCAGGGCAGGCATGAGTTTAAATAAAGTTTTACTGAATTTAGACTTCGATGTATTTAGTGATAGCATATCGGTAATAAGAAATAAATTAATTGCATTTTTTATGGGTGATACTTCTAGCGCGGGTTCGGGCTTGGCTTACTGAAGTTATACGAGTACTACATGGGTACACTTGTATTTATATATATATATATATATATATATATATATATATATATATATATTTGTATTTTCTGTATTTCGGTTTTTTCTTGAAGTTTTGTGCAGTCGGCGGTGGAAGTGCATGGCCACTTTATGAATGTTTTCCATTCCTAATGTGCCTATGCAGTTTTGCAGCTAGTTGTACACAGGAACCTTGGCTTGTGCTGTAGCTTAACTTGTGTGTGTAACTGATTTGTGATTATATTTGTTCTTTATTTACCTACTTAATTTTTATAAGTGAGAACCTGTAATTGGCTCTGTGAATCTATTTTAGTTTTTAGAAATGTTTATAGCTGTTGGTTTTCCATGTATGTAATAAAAAAAAAAACATTCTGACGTCTGAATGTTTATTTTTTACGCATATCTACATATATTAATATATATAGTGACAATTCGTAAACTTTTTATTCTGATTGCTGATACATTGTTAAAAAATTAGCGGCAAACTAGCGATGTCTGTCAACTTTTTCGATAACGCTGATAGACTCCTGTGGCCTATTTTATAAAGCTACAAGTTACAATTTACAAGTGGAAGTCTCTTTCTAACCCTATGTGTTAGAACGAGACTTCCGCTTGTAAATTGTAACTTGTAGCTTTATAAAATAGGCCACTGATCGCGTCGACAATGCTTCAACAGTTCATTTTTAAAGGAAATTGACAATACAATACCCATTTTCCGCTGCTGCAGCGCTGTTGGAGAAACGCTATTTCAGTCGAAAATCAGAACATTACCTTTAGACTAGGTATACCTATCCTTATGTTCTAGCCGCCTAGAGGCTTATAAAAAGATTTCCCATTTCATTTTGAATCTTTATTTTGACATATCGAAATGGAATGTCTTGGCTAGCATTGATGTGTGGTCGGATAGTGGTTAAGATACTGACCGGATAATTCCAGCGCATCTAAAAGCACGTCTGCAATCGTACGCGCAGAAGTTCCCTAAGGTGAAATTGATACGGACGGAGCGCCGCGAGGGATTGATCAGAGCTCGGATGATAGGAGTGAAACATGCTGTCAGTGAGGTTGTGGTATTTCTGGATAGCCATTGTGAGTGTGCTGTAGGTAAGTTTAATTTATTTGCAATGAGTACCTAGTATTTGAAGCTTGTGGGTATGTGTCGAAGATGTAGGTACTTTACCTAGTATACCGAGTATTTGGTAGTATAGAAACTCCAACAGGTCTTTTCTGTTCCTGAATATGAAAGCCCTAAAAATGTTATGTGTTTGGGGTGATAGGGGTAGGTGACCAACTGACCAAGCGGTGAGAGTGAGACAAGATCACGTTGTTCTTATTTGAGGACGGAATAAATTGGCTTTGGATTTTCATAACTTTGCGATGTCTACAGAAAAGAAGCAAAAGAGTTAAGCATTCAATGAAATTAATGACACAAAACCCATTAATGGCACGATACAAATGAATAACATTTCATTTTGTTGATAGAGCTTTGAGGTGCTTCAACAGGAAAAGCATGGCATATTTATAAAACTTATGTTTTTTTAGGATGGCTAGAACCTTTACTAGACCGCGTTAATGCGGACCCTGAAATCGTCGTCAGTCCCCTAGTCGATATTATCGTCGACACCACCTTCGAGTACATAGCGCAAGACATTTTCGACCTCAGAGTAGGAGGCTTTACTTGGGACCTCAAATTTATTTGGATCGGAATACCAGATTCCATAGAAGAAAAGAGAACAGGAATGGTGTCTGCCGTTAAAACGCCAACAATATCGGGGGGACTGTTCGCGATAAATAAGAAGTATTTTGAGAAGATTGGGTATTATGATGAAGGTAAGTATTGCTAGAAAAGCAAAGGTAAAGTGGGGTAAGACACAAGCATAGTTTATCTTACTCGGGGCAAGACAAACAGTATGATGATTCCATACAAGTGATAGTCTTACCCTGGTGAGTCTCACCCCACCTTACCTTATTTGGTTTAGATCCTGATATTTGTGTGACATTTTGTTACCAAACCATAAAGGTACCGTTAGGATTCAGTCTATGCCAGCATTATTTACTGATGCAGTCATGTCATGTCACGCAGTAATACTGCTGAAGTAATGCTGCTGACTGTATTGCTGCAGAAAACTTCAAAAATTACCTTTCTAACGTTTCTTGAAGTAATGCAGATGGCATGTCTGCTGCGGAGTGCACTTTTATTATTTGGCCTGATGTTTCGAACGTGACATCACGTCGTTGGTTGCAGACAGATTGTCGAGGAATTGTATTAATATTTTTTAGCTACGCGAGTTTTACTATAGCGGAAGCAGTTATAAAGTTGACCCAAAAATTTTTTATTAAGCTATGAGCTTCATCACATATGTTCCTTGAGTAATTCTAAGCATTTCAAGCCTGGGAGGCAATAAGAAATGTGTGTCTACTCGGATTTGTAATGGATTCAAACTTTCAACGCCTTTTTAACCCTGTTAGGGGATGAATTTTACAAAACGCTGAAATTACTTTTCCTGTCTTTTAATAATATCCCCAAATACAAAGATTCAAGTCCCGCGTTCGAAAATTTTTTTGATATCCATACAAACTTTCAACTCCTTTTTCACCACCTTAGGGGATGAATTTTCAAAAACGCTGAAATTAGTTTTCTTGTATTTTAATAATATATCGTTTTACGAAGTTTCAAATTCCTAGCTTAAAATAAAACTTGAACCCCATACAAACTTTCATCCCCTTTTTAACCCCCTTAGGAGTTGAATTTCTCAAAATCGCTTCTTATCTCTTGTACACTTTATAAATGTAATCTAGTGTGCAAATTTCAACTTTCTATCTTTTGTAGTTTCGGCTCCGCGTAGCAAAAATCTCCAACCAAATTTTTCACCTTTTTACGTTTTTCTTGTAAAATTACTATGAAATTGAAAAAACAAATATCAGCAATGAATTCTACGTCTTTGGTTTATACGAAAATGATACCAAACTTGCCCTAGTACCCACCAGGATCAGAGTAGATTTTTTTTAAAGATGACGGATGGCGGCCGTCTTTGTACCCCACCCTCCCCCCCCACTTCAGGCTAGAAATGCTTAGAATTACTCAAATATCAGATGTGATGAAGCTCATAGCTTAATAAAATTTTTTTGGGTCATGTATGGCAGCGTTACATAACTGACTCCAGTACTACCAGTACTTGTTATTAACAGATTATTCTTACGTATATTTTTAAGTTTTGTGTAATTATTTGAAAAAACGAGTCCCGCCGAGTATCATCTCGAACTTGTAGTAGTGTAGTTAAAAGGATATGATGGTCGTTCTTGTCTTCGTGACAGCAGGGTGATAAAACGGTAGCCGTCACTTTCAATCGCGCTCTGTTAAAACGTTAAGGATATTTTGTCAAGTGTATAAAGTCACCCATAATAAACCTTCTGGTAGTCCTGGTGGTAAATAGTTGACATGCATTGTAATATGCCTAAATTAAAGAATAATGACTTACACTTTCATTAACATATTGATCAGGAATGGAGATCTGGGGAGGAGACAATTTGGAACTGTCGTTCAAAGTGTGGATGTGCGGAGGGAGTCTAGAGATGGTGCCGTGCTCACACGTCGGACATGTCTTCAGAAAGAGGTTCCCTTACGAAGGAAGAGGCAATATCAAGAGGAACTTAGTGAGAGTCGCAGAGGTGTGGAACATTGAATACTGTAAAAATATTTTTTTGCTTATTTAGAGTTTCCGTGTTGTTGCCTAACTTAACATTACTGCACTCTAGAGCATATTTTTAAAAGGTATCTATAAAGAAAATCGTCTTCATCTAAATTCTGTTTATATCTGATGTCATAAATAATTATATGTGTTGGAGATTTTATTAACTCGGCAACGATTTTGACAGCATAGACTGCGCAAGTGTTATTTATATATCAACAATTTCATAGAAGTTTGACGTTTAGAATAACACTTTCCCTGTCTGCGCTATCAAAATCGCTGCAACTTACCTATCTTGGTCTAACTCTACCTACCTATTTATTTCGCTGGGTGTATGGACTTCCATTCATCAAGTTCAGTTAAATATCAAAAGTGTCTTGAGTAATCGTAATAATTCCTGCATTACATTGTTTAGGTGTGGATGGACGACTATGCCAAATATTACTACGAGAGAATCAACTTCAAGAAGGGAGATTTTGGCGATTTGACAGAAAGGAAGGAATTAAGGAAACAACTGAACTGCAAGTCTTTTGATTGGTATTTGAAAAACGTTTATCCTGAAATTGAAGTTCCTGATGACTTAGTGGCCAGTGGGAAAGTAAGTTTGAAATATACTTAAAGGAAGAAGGAAAATATAAGACACATTCTCTACTTAGTTGAATATTCTCTACTTAGTGGAAGAAAGTTAACCACATTATAATTGCCTACTTCTTTTTCTACTTATTCTTATTTAAAACCTACTTTCTTGTAAAACCTGAACTTTTACTTTGGTAACCAGTAGCCAGGTGAAATAACTCGCTACCATAGCACTCACATTTTTAGTTGCTTGCTATAAATGACTTATGCATTTAAAACATACTTTTGTATCGTTATAGATACTTCACATCGGTAAATACGGACATTGCCTCGACGCACCGAATCGCATTCGTAAGCCGCAGCAGGACGTGAAGATTGCCAAATGTCACCATGAAGGTGGAAATCAGGTATTAAATTAAATTTAACAGAATGAGACTTGCATTTATAACAAGTGTCAAACGTGTAATAAAACTATTTAGGCGGATTATATCGCGTATAATGAAGTTACACAAGTTAAGTTAGTTGAATACATCACGACGTTTAGAACACTTAACAGCGTTCATGGTCAATGGATGACTAAGGAAAAATATTCACCTCTTTCAAAATTACAATGTGCAAATCTACTTACATACAGAATTATCAAACAAAAACTATAAGTTTTGGGGCTAGTTATACACGCAATATTGTTATAGTTACACATTACAATTATTTTAAGTAACATGACTGTACTGAAACGTCTACACCATTCAACACTACGGTCTCACAGTTCTGTCTGTCTTGTTCCTTTATTAGATGGATTACTGAATCCCAAGGTGGTGGTAGCGAAAGGATATCTACCCTATTAAAGTTTGGATACTTCTTAATCTCAATGGCCTCACGTGACATTCTGAGAAATCGCATCTCTTTGATTGACTTTGTCCATAACATGGTTCCAGACTGCAGACTTCGGTCGACGGTGCTTGACACCAGCTATGTGTCCCTTTACCCGAATTGAAATGCTTTGCATCGTCTTCATATTAAAATCCACATTCACAAATCATTTGAGCGACTTCATGCCTCAATAAAAGGTACAGTGGAACCTGGATAATTGCAATCTCAAGGGACCGGCCATTTTTGGTCAATTAACCAGGTTTTTCATTTAAGCAGGTCATGTCAATTAACGAGGTTCAAAAAATCGTTGTGTCAATTATAGAGGTCCTCATTAATAGAGGTTGCGTTCTGACAAATTTATTTTATGGAGAACTTACGTTCTGGGTTTTTGGTCTTTATATTGCTTATGTCTATACTTGTACTTTTACACTACATTAATTACTACTTTATTTTCTTATTAATTATTTGGGTTTTAAAAAATCCCTTGAATTGTAGAAGAAAGTTTTATTAGAATGTAAAAAGCATACTTTTTGTTTCTGCTGTCTACAACTACATTATTTCAATTACAGAGGTAATAAGTAAGACTCGTTTCAATAATGGAGGTAAAAAGAAGAGCAAAAATAACGGATTTTTTAGCACAGTGTCAATTATAGAGGTCTTAGTTGCGATGGGGTCAATTACAGAGGCAAAATTGCGAAAAGCACTAAAATCTAAATTGCAATTATAGAGGTTCCAAAATTTCAATTATAGAGGCCTTTTGGTCTCAAGGGACCGGGACCGGACTTTTGGTTGCAATTATTGAGGTTTTCCATTTATCCAGGTGCCAATTAACCAGGTTTCACTGTATTATATTTTTTTAGTACTGGATTTATGAAAAGGAAGGGGAACTGCGTCGAGATGACTACTGCTTAGATTACATGTTTGGCACCGTCATTCTTTTCTACTGCAAGCGGTCGGCCTCACAAATCTGGCTCTACGATTCAAAGGTAGTTTTTTTTCTATTGGCTTTAATTTTGCTGATTTAGTGTTGAAGTGTGGGGAGATCCTCATATGACATGCAATCTTGCGATTGCGACCTCCTCCGACACCAGACCAGGCGATATAACCAACTGTCTAACTGTTATAGAGTATAGATTAGATTAGATTAGATATATTTATTTCTTAAAGAAAAAGGCACATAATTTTACACAAAACAAGAAATAACCTTACTATAAATACTGATAAAACCAAATATGTTTACTTTCGTACTAGGCAGGGAAAAGATCTGAAGCTTAATATAAAATGTAATGGGAAACCAATAGAGAAAGTAGAGTGTCAAAACTTGTTGGGTCTTTATGTGGACGAGCACTGTGAATGGAAAGAGCAAGCTCAGGCAGTCTGCAACAAAATTAATAAATTTGTATTTGCAATAAAAAAAATTAGACTTGTAACATCACATAAAACTGCCCTGTCAGTATATTACGGATACGTGTGTTCTGCTCTCAGATATGGAATTGTATTGTGGGGTAACTCATCTGACATATCGAAGGTTTTCATAGCTCAAAAGCGCTGCATACGAGCGATATTCGGTTTAAAACCTTTAGACTCATGTAGACCTATATTTAGACAACAAAGGATTCTAACGCTCACATGTTTATACATCCTGGAGGCATGTACCTTTGTAAAAAAACACATGGATCTATTTCTAATTAAAGACAATAATAATAAGCGAATAATTACACAAAAACCTTTGAACATGCCAGTAGCAAATTTGAGCCTATTTAAAAAGAATGCCTATTATATGTTAAGCAAAATTTATAATGCAGTGCCGAAATCTATTACTAGTTTAGTTGGACATAAATTTTATACAAATCTTAAGACATGGCTAATTGAAGAATGTTACTATTCATTAAATGATTTCTTTAATAATAACAATTTATAGAAATTGACATATTTATTACGTATTCTGACATTTAGTATTAATTATTGCCTTATTTTTACAATTCATATAAATTTAGATTTCAAAATAGCCAAATTATTAATGATTAAAATTAATTTTCTTTTGCTCTCAACTCTTAATTGTATATAAGATTGTTTGCATGTTGCATGTTGTAAGACTTGTAAGAGACTTTAGATATAGGTGTACATTTTGCATGCTGCAATTCAGCTAAATGTGTGATGCTTTTTCAACTATAATATTTTAGACCTTTTGTTACCACATTTAATGCAAATAAAGAGCTTACTTACTACTTACTACTTACTTACAAAAGATAAAACAAAGGCTTTCACTAAAAGATCGTCAACTTAACATTTACATTAAAAACAGAAAAGAAAATATAAAAGAATATAAAATAAATAAATAAAACAATGTCACAAATATAGCAATATAACTGCGGACTGCAATCTATGAGCTCAAAAGCAAGCATGTCAACAAAAAAGGCATGTCAATGTCAATATAAAATTAATAAATAAAACAATGTGACAAATAATCACAATGTCGCAATCTAACTGCGGATATTGCTATGAGATCAAAAGCAAGCATGTCAACAAAGAAGGCATGTCTACAAAGGAGATGGTGGCAATAATTACCGGTATCAAGCAAGTTTCGGTACCTACCTCAGTTGGTTAAAGCGAATAATGAGCTAGTGGTGAAATAAAGTTGTAGCTTTGGAGCTACAATTTTGTCTCCCTCTCATCGTCTAGTTGCAAAATTTTAGACCTTTTTAAAAAACAAGTCGATTAATGTAAAACCTAAAAAATCATGTTCCTATTCTTTTTCAGACGCAAAACATAAGGCACATGCAAACACAGAAATGTCTCACAGTAAAGCAGTATGCTGATGGCCTGAAGATCCTACTGCTACCATGTTCCAGAGATTTGAATCAGAAATGGGTACTGGAAAACTTCACCGTGGACAGACTGACACCCGAACTGCAGAGTTATGCCAGAAAGAATATGCTATTGTAGTCGATTTTGTTAAAAAACCGGTCAAGTGCGAGTCGGACTCGCGTTCCAAGGGTTCCGTAGGTATATTTTTATGTGGAACGTGCATGAAATGTCTTTATAGTGGTCGGATCACAAACTAAGTAATTAAGTCCGACTCACGCTTGGCTGCACATTTTTAATAGGTTTTTGTATCATTGTAATTTTAGAACCAGTATTTTCCGTGATAAAGGGGGGAATGGTCAGTCCGACAGACAGTCGCACGAGTGATCCTATAAGGTTTACTTTTTTTCTTTTGAGGCAGGGAACCCTAAAAATAAGGCAGAAACAAGCCACAGCTCAAAGGAGCCTGGGTCCGCCTGGCAACTTATCCCGAGAATTGGCGTAGGCACTTAGTTTTTACGAAAGCTGCCAGCGACTCTCGAGGATTAGTTAAAAAATAAGACAGAATGTGTGGTGTTAAACATTGTCTCTCGTGTTTTTTTTTTGCACTGCTGATGCGCTGTGCGAGGAAGCTGCAAGCCCTACGGTCCCCAGTCACATCCACACGTCTCTTTGATAAAGATTCGAAAAATTTCAAGGCACTTATTAGTAGAGAAATAGTTTAGTTAGGTCTCCTAGACCGATACCTAACGAGGTACCTATCCTCTTTCAGACCCTAAGTACCTATCCTTTTTACTTAACTCCACAAAATTTAGTCATGCAGAACTTTAAAGCGAAACGTTAGACACAAAACACTTTTTACACTTAAAACATTCCATTAACACGTTCGCGGACGCTCAGTCACACCAGTTGGACACCTAAATTTTGTATGGAAATATTGGGACTGTTATAGCATTCCTGTCACTACAAATATATCTTTTAGGTTTGTATATGACGCGTAATGCTATGCAAGGCGAATGCTATGCAATCCGCGTCAATATGAAGTATATTTTTTATACGCTATGTGACAACAAATGCTATACAATTCGGATGCATAAGCATGTCTGTCACATGACGTAGTCAAGATGGGATTTTATATGACATCGCATGTTATAGCATTCATACATCGTGCTCGATGGACTTGATGGCTGAGACTTCTGACTTCCTAAGGGCGCGATTTTTGCTCTAAAGACTCATTTGCTGACCTCTTCAAACAATTTTCTTCTTCTGTTTTGTTCCCTATTTGCTTATCATTGTAATATTGAGTCCATCTCATACATGCCCCATGCCAAGCACGTTCGCTGTTCATTCGACCTCAAATTATGTGATACTACCTACAAATTATGCGTTGGAGACCGGCTCTAATCTAAAGGCCCAGTCATGGGTCTCATAGCATGTTGTAGAGAGCCGAGTTGCAATGTTGAGCTCTCTTAAAATGAGAGGTTTGTTCTTCTAGCTGTCCAAGGTATACGCAGCATTTTACGCCAACACTACTTCTCAAAAGTGTCAATATGTACCGCATTACACTTTTTCAGTTCCCTGTAACGCACCGCCGCGTTAAGTTCTGGACGTAAAGCGTCCACCACTTTTCCTGCCAAGCGATGATTCACCCGACTTTATATTCTTTTTCGGATGCATCTGCACCAAATACAAGGCATGAAATATACACAGAATGATACCACAAATGCGTGTCATAAGGTGCTTACCTTGTGGGAGGTGACCATCGAGCGCCAACAGGCTATAATTCACAATTATATGACCAAAACTATGACTAGTAACGTAATTATTTCAATAATAGGTATACACATTCATGCCTCACTTTTTCACATTAATCGTTATCAAAATTTTACTGTAGTGTAATTAACAGCAAGTAAACACGTTTGTTTATTAAAACACAATGAAAAACTTAAAGAAATTGTAAGAAAAACATTAATTACGATTTTATAAAAATACGTCAAAATCGCTATCGCGCACGAAATTGACCCAAATTACATGAGTCCACTCCCAGACGCACCTGCCGGGCTACTAAGGGAGCTGCCATACAAAGACGAATGCTATAGCATCTGCGTCACAGAAAGGGGGGCTAATTTGGAGACGTCACAGGATAATTTTTAACTTCGATAAAACTATGTAATATGGCAGTATGCATTATTTGACTCTGGTGACTGGTAGAGGAAAAGTTGATGAATAATATTATACTGTGGTTAAGCGGATTGATAAGCATTTCAACGAAGAAATTTAAAAAGAATAACGGATGCAATAGCAGGCGCGTCACCAGGAGGAGTACAAAAACGGATGCTATGCAATCCGCGTCCGCGAACGTGTTAACGACCTTTTGCTGTGACCCTCCACCGCAGAAAGGGACGGAATGATCCCATGAACATTATTGCGGTTTCGAGTAAAAAGCATACGTTCCCTACAGTAAATAGAACCTTCTATGTCCCGAAAGTTTTACCTGGAAAACAGATCACTTGCATAATAGATGAAGGATTTAGGATGACTCGCAGTCACCACAAAGCGCTTATAGTTATACAAATTTAGTTCGAGTGTGCTTTCAGTGCGTCCACGACATTTATGAATGTATGTAGATAAATAACTCTAAGGTAATTAAAACTCTATTAAAAATTTACCAGTGTAAGTAAACAACTCTACGTTGACAACGTTCTGCCAATATTAAAACAGCGGGGAATTACGTAGAGAGGTCTAAGAAAAATCTCTGGGGAATAACAATTCCTTTAAAAGTAACCGCAACTAAATCAGTTGCTTGATTCTAAAGATAAATACTAGAGATGCACCGGATATCCGGTTACTATCCGGTATCCGGCCTATCCGGCCATTATTTTACAATCCGGCCGGATACCGGATAGTGACCTTCTATCCGGCCGGATACCGGATAGTAACATTGCCTGATTTCGGAGTAAACAAATTGGATTTAAGAAACAGACACGGTCATAATCGTACTTGTTTATTATTTTAAAACAATTTAATCATTCCATTGACTTGCACGCGCACTCATTTCGAACCCAGAAATGAGACCGCGCGAACGTTTACTAGGAAACAGGTAAAACCTGCAGAATGCGCACCTGAAAACCGAAAAGTAGGTATAGTTCCGCCAGCCGAATATCCGGCGGCCGGATACCGGATATTCGGCCAGTGTCCAGGCCAGATATCCGGTATCCGGTATCCGGCCAAACAACTATCCGTTACATCTCTAATAAATACTTAGTAAAATATTCATTCGTACTAAGCAACAACCTCCCACCCAGAATACAGTACATGCAGTAATAGATTGCGAAGGATTAAATCGAGTGGTGAGAATGAAAAGGCTCAGTATGTATTACAAGTTAGAGTATGTGCGGAAAGAGAAGAGTCGTGGATTGTATTGGGCTCCATAGATTCTACGACTCTTCTCTTTCCGCTCAGACCTTAAAGCACCTATGTCCTATGTTAAAGTGTTATGTTCTCGCAATGTTTGTAAAATTTTCATGATGCACAGTCTATTGTTTATGGTCAATGACTTATAGTCAAATTTCGAAATGTGAAACAATAAAGTCAAATAGAGGTGAGGTGAGAGTTGTGTCATTAACTTGTGGTGTTAGTGAAATGCTGCCGTATTCTAACTTCAAGATATTCACAAGAGACGACACGTACTAGATCCATTCTAGATACGTTATAGTTTAGATATCAACTATTTCTCTTTTGCAGCCCAATTCGGGCACTTTTACGTTAGATAGAGTAAGATATCTATTAGATGTGAATTGGATCTCTAAGTCATATCCTGTGGAAATCGTTCAAGAGTATCTCCAGAATCGCGCAAATGTCTAATTTGACAGGTTATATCTTAAACATATAGTTATCGTATCTTAGTGATGTCTAAAAGATATCTAATAGATGTCTATTCCAAAATCCGAATCGCGGGCGGGTTTTTGAGCTCGGTCGTGTAGTCAGCTTCAGTAGTAGCGTATGAACCAACGCGCCATAAGTACTTGCTTTCTTTTTTAGGGTTCCGTACCCAAAGGGTAAAAACGGAACCCTATTACTATGACTCCGCTGTCCGTCTGTCCGTCTGTCCGTCTGTCCGTCTGTCCGTCCGTCCGTCTGTCTGTTACCGGGCTGTAACTCATGAACCGTGATAGCTATATAGACAGTTGAAATTTTCACAGATGATGTATTTCTGTTGCCGCTATAACAAAAAATCCTAAAAAACAATATAAATTAATATTTGAGTGGGGCTCCCATACAACAAACGTGATTTTTTGCCCTTTTTTGCGTAATGATACGGAACCCGTGCGCGAGTTCGACTCGCACTTGACCGGTTTTTTGTTAAGCAGTCAGTATATTCTAAAGCGTGTTTTCCTATTTAGATTAAGTATATCAGAATTGTGTGTCTTAATCTACAAAGTTTCTTCTAATCCTAAACAAAATTTAAGCTAACAGCAAGATGATAAAAGCTAAATAGGAAGAGAAAATATGAGAACATAATTATCATATTTGTTTTATGTTGATGGAAATTAGTTGTTACGAGTAGGAGGTACGCCTGGTAATTTAGTGCCTAATAATGCCTTGTTTAGTAAACAAATAGTAAAGTCAAGCAAACTAGAAAATAAACAGCCATTTTAGGTACTAAATTGACTGATTACACAGCGAAATTGAATTGCTTTCAGAACTCGATCGTGTAAATACAGCATTTTCTTTATTCATAAACAAAATAGCTACAAAGCAATTTGGGTTATTCGCGGATGGTCTATAACGCAAAATGACTAGTGTAATATTTTGTCTATATCGCTCTCAGTCTACATCGCAAACGGTAATAATAATTTCAAAAAATTATTATTAACAACCCCTATTTGTTACGCCGCAAGCTGTAAGTCCGACAGATTTTACTGAGCGTCATAATCGCTTCTTGACAAATATGCTAATTAAAGGACACCTGAATTTAAAAGTTTGCAGTAAAATGAATGTTCTGGGAAAATATTATTATTATCTTTGCTACTAAAGATGAATGGTGTTATTACGTTAATAAATCTTTTTAAATTAGGCTAGGAAAGATTTGGTCAGTCAGGGTAGTGGACTTCGAAACCCTAAAAAAGTCATGTAAACTGAGCTCTGCTTTGTCGTTGAATTTTATAAGAAGTTTACTACACAAGTAATAAATTGCGGTCGACTTACAAACTGAGTGCTAGGGCCCGATTCGGATTTTGAAATAGACATCTATTAGATATCTTTAGACATCACCACGATACGATAACGATATGTTTAAGATCTGACCTGTCAAATTTGACATTTGCGCGATTCTGGAGATACTTTTGAACGATTTCCACAGGATATGACTTACAGATCCAATTCACATCTAATAGATATCTTACTCTATCTAACGTAAAAGTGACATTGGTTGCCCGAATTGCGCTGCAAAAGAGAACTAGTTGATATCTAAACTATAACGTATCTAGAATGGATCTAGCACGTGTCGTCTCTTGTGAATATCTTGAAGTTCGAATACGGCAGGTATTCTAGTAACTTGCCAAGTGAACGCGCGATGATCGTTTGCACGGAGCAGTATACAGTTATATTATGGCTGCTCTACACGATGGGCCAACGCCGCCGGTCACTCCAAGGGACGCATTTATGCGTTAGAGGGAGCAAGTGATATTGCTATCTCATTCTACCGCATGGCTGCGTCCCTTGGAGTGGCCGGCGTTGGCCCATCGTGTAGAGGAGCCATTAGACCAAGCTGAGTTGGCAGCGACTTCGTCGCCTCTGGGCAGTGCAAGTGTTATTTAAACGTCATTATGACAAACTGAGTCATCCTTAACGCTGCCGCAGTCGTAATTGAAATATGACTTTATTTATTATTGATTTTGTATCAAGATGTACTGGTTTACCCGAGAATTTCACTCGCAAACATATTTATTCAGATACATAAATACGAATAAAACCCTCGCTAAGTTAACTTTAAAACACCACGTTAAGGATCCCGTTTAATGTTCCCATTTATTTGGTAACATCCTTAACGTTACTGGAACCCTTACTTAATCACATAAGGATTATGTACGATTCTGAGGGGCTACCGCGAAAACCGAAATTCGCAAATTGCTCCTTTCTCTTTTACACAAATAAAGGCGTAATTAGAGTGACAGAGAAAAATGCCCGCAATTTGCGATCTTGGATTTTCGCTGTTATAACCCTGAATCGACCTTACTGGGCGAACACGAAGCTGGGTCGGAGCGCATATATTGCCAAAGGAATTTCAAACTTGTCCACAGTAGTTACAATTCATATTTGAATGTGACTGCACAGATTGGTAACTTTGCTGTCATCAGTCATTACAACACTAACTACATAGGTACGGCAATTAAATATACTTATATAAATCATCTACCATTGATTTTAGATTTAAACACAATATTTAGTCTGTTCGAGATCCTGAAAACGGTGAAAAATAGAGATAATACTCCTAAAAATACGTGTGATACCTCATTAGATTCGTCATGATGCCTAAAAAAATGTATCCAAAGCGTGTATTAGCACATAAAAATATCAAAAGCTATAAGCAAAAAAAGGGGGGAAAAAAGTAGATATCTTTTATTTCCCCAATATCTCAAAAAGTATTTATATTTAAGAAACGAAAATTAACATGATTAAAGAGGAGGATATTTCCAATAAAACATTTTACACTTGTGGAACTGTATCTCCATTATTTATACTCTTTATTCAACGCTGAACACAGCCCTCCGCGCTCCATTTTCAGGAAACGCGCGGGGCGTGAAAAAGCAGTTACGTAACATTAAATATAATTTTAAAGGCATTAAATATTCATAAAAAATAATAATAAAAGGTGTATTTAAAACATGTCAACAAATGTACTTCTTGTAGAAATTCATCTTAAAATATTTTTTTCAACAAGTTAGGCAATTGTTAACTGGCAAAATTTTCTCAAACTTCCTTCTTTATTGAAAACGAAAAAAATGTATGAATAAGAATTATAAAATTTTGTCGCCTTCTAGAGCTCTTCTCATATACATGCTTAATATGATTACGGTATAGTTAAAAATTCTAAAAAAAATAATAGTTTGACTATAATGTTGTTTTAAGTTTTACAATTTTACCTTGTTTTTTCGATTTTTGTAAATTTTCTGTGTTTTTCTAAAACTTATTTTAAACAGAGTAGTAACTTTATTAAAACTTTTATAACGTGATCTTGACCTAAATGAATGACTGAAATGAATAATATAATAAAACTTACGGCGCGATTCGGAAAGTGAATTAGAGATTAACTAGATACGATATAGTAAAGACGGAGCATTTGATAGGGTAAAATGGGCAAGCATATGGAGGGTCCTGAAGCTTAACGGTGTGCCAGATAAGCTGATCAACATTATCAAAGCACTCTATCATGGATCGTCATGTAGAGTGCTCCACAAGGGTAAACTCACTGAGAGTATAGATGTCACAGCAGGCGTCAAACAGGGTTGTTTGCTCTCCCCACTGCTATTTTTGATGGTGCTCGACGACGTGATGTGCAGGGTTACCAGCAAAGGTCGAAGAGGCTTGCCTTGGACATCTGAAAAAGACCTCGAGGATATCGACTTTGCAGATGACCTCTGTCTTATAGCAACCACGCGTGAGCAACTCCAAGATAAAGCGGAAGATCTAGCAGAGGAGGCTGAAAAGGAAGGGTTGCGCATTAACTACAAGAAAACAAAGGAAATGCGCCAGAATACCACCGATTCAACTCCGCTGCTGATTAAGGGAAACCAGATCGAACAAGTGGCGAGCTTTTGCTATTTGGGCAGTATTGTCGACCAGAATGGAGGAACGGAGGCTGACATTGAAACTCGAATAAACAAAGCCCGAGCTGCATTCAGCCAGCTTAAACCTGTGTGGAACTCCTCTATCCTAACGAGAAGAACTAAAGTGAGGATCTTCAACTCCAATGTAAAGGCCGTGCTACTGTACGGGTGCGAAACCTGGTTTGTCCGCAAAGACCTAATGACAAAACTCCAAGTATTTGTGAACAAATGCTTAAGGCAAATCCTACATATCTTTTGGCCTAACTGGATCACAAACGCTCACTTATGGAGAATAACCGGACAAGCCCCCGTACACAAGGAGATCCAGACGCGGAAATGGCATTGGATTGGACATATCCTCAGGAAACCTGACACCCACCTATCCAAAGTGGCCCTGACCTGGAAGATGCCCGGCAAACGGAAACATGGTCGCCCTAAATCGACTTGGCGCCGTTCTGTGGAGCAAGAGCTGGGTGTATTGGGGATGGGGTGGGAGGAGGCTACCCAAGCTGCCCAGGACCGGAGTCAGTGGAAGAAAAAGATTCGAGCCCTACACCCCAGCAGGGGGTAACAGGATGGAAAGAAGAAGAAGATATAGTAAAGATATGTGACGTCCCACGGATAAAGGTACCTTATGGCGGTTGGTGTTTACGATTATTAACGTCGCTCCAATATTATTGTAAGCGCCAGCCGCCATAAGGTACCTTTTATCGTGGAACGTCACATAACTTTACTATTTCATATCTAGTGAATCTCTAATTCATTTCCCGAATCGAGCCGTTAATAAATGTATGTGACCATAGAGTTTACCTGATTTTACAGCTATCATTATGAAAAAGGACACGAAAATGATAACGGTAATATATTGCGAACGAATTTTCGTTGAAAAACCAATTCGTTTTATACATTATCAGTTCGCACCCGCATCTGCTTTGTTAAATTCGTATTGACATTTTGGTCAAGCGAAATAATACCAATATTCGATAGGTAATAAATTAATTTGGTAAGTGCTGTATACCTATTGTTGGGAACAGCTTAAATGAAGAAAAAACATATGACGGAAACAATATTAAAACTAAAGTTAAACCTAGAAATAAAATAAAAATACAAACTATAAAATATACTTACCTACCAAACACCAAACTATAAAAAGAACACCCCGTCCAACAGGTCGGACTGTGGCATGGACCCCATGACACTGGCGGCGTTACCTCTCTGTATCGCAAGGGAAATACGATACATAAAATATACAGCTTAAATAAATTCAATATTAAAATTGCAGTGACTTATCATAAATCTTTTGCGTAGGTACTTACTCTATTCGGGATTTGTTTACTAGATAAAAATTATATCTCATGTGATTTGTGCCCTTCCTTAATAGAACTACTCGACTATTTTATTGATATCCTTCTTCGAACTACTTACTCGTAACTATTTTATTGATATTAAAAGTTAGACGTAGTCCGACATTCGTGGCATGATTTGCACCCAATAGTCGGATGACGGACGTAGCCTATGAAAGTGAGGCACATACCGCGTCCTTAAACTACAAGCTACAACATAGTATAATGTATATTTTTACAAATTTAGTTATATTTTGTTATTTGGACATTTCATGCATGCACACCCTGTATAGCTCCGACTCAATCAAGGTGATTGCTTCATTACAAACAGTACCTAAAGTTACTATAATTATAAGGTGAGAATATAGTCGCACCAATAAAAGTCTGCAGCGGATTTGATAGCCCACGCAGCGTAAGTGTTATTTATACGTCATAATTTCATAGAAGTTTGACGTTTAAAATGACACTTGCACTGCGTGGGCTATCAAAATCACTGCAGACTTTTTACGGTCTGACTATAATTATTTAAGGTTAATGTTGGTAATAGTAGGTGATACTACATAGGACGTTATCGATGCGATGGTGACATGGTATTAGGTACCTACAGTGCATACGTATTTATTAGTGCGATTAAAAGCTTTTAACGTTATTCTTGTTGTCAATAACAACGAAATGTGTTATGGGAGTTTTCTGCTTAAACCCCTATACAAGTGGGTAGTGCCATCTAAAACGGTTACAAGCAAATCTATTCATAGGATCCTCATCTAAGGTTTCCTACTGGGCGCTCAGCTGTTTAGCATAATGGCCGAAGGAAGATAAATAGCGAATTTAACCAGTGTTGCCAACTCTGATTTTGAAAAAATGCTAGACCAATGTCTAGATTATGCCAAAATTATGCCAAAGTTTTTTTGAAAAATGCTAAAAAAAATGCTAAAATGTAAACTTGAAATTAGATACTTAAAACACATACATTTTTCAAATTTGCTGCTTTTTTCTACTGACAAGATCTGCTTGACCAACTTTATATAGTCCGTCGACGTCCATCCGTCCCCAAAAGTCAAAATTCATATGAAAATATGAACCACATAAGGCGATGGCGAATATTGTTGCTGCCAAGTTGGTGCAAACTTGGCTTAGACTAAATTATGCTAAAAAATATGCCAGAGGCTATATGGAAAATTTTGGTGCCAAAGCAAGTGAAAATATTGTTGTTTATTGTTGTTTATTTGTTGCATACAATTAACACTTACAGTTCAACCTTACGTGCTAATTGGAATTACATTACTTAATAGCTAGCAACATGCATTATTCGAATAAATGAGTGAATATATTATAAGTAACTACATTCGATTTAAATCTATAACACATTACTGACATATGCCAGATCTGGCATCCATTATGCCAAGTTGGCAACATAGAATTTAACATTCCCGCAACATATTGAAAGGGTGGATGGAGAAAAATGGCTCTGGGATCGTGGCTTGAAAACTGACGCATGTACAATCGGCAGAAGAAGTTGCTAAGCGGGCGAGGTATTCAAAATTACCTTGACGCGCTCTTATACTTTTAACAATAAAGTCGCGTCAAGAACATTTTGAACAACTCGCCCGCTTAGCAATTATTGCTGCTAACTTTACAGTTTGACGGGTACAATTTGGTTTGGTTTGACGTTTAAAGTGCGAGGGTAAGTGAAACTTACTATAATGGTAACATTCCATTTCTAACCGCAGCTGCACTACCTGGTACTGAACGCGTCGCTGTCATTGTCAATTTCCATAGTAAAATGAACAGTCGTGCAGCTGTCGTTGGAAATGGACTGTCACCTTAAGTCGATGTCGATAAGATTATGACTTAAAACAGTAATAGTTATAGCTCCACATAATAAGTTAATTATTAACTAACTCTTAGAAGTACTCGTAATTAAAAAAAAAACAAATTCTCTTTCACAGGAGTTGAATAAAAAAAAATCTTAAATATTTTTGAAAAAATGCGCACACTTGTTAGACTTCGCAAAGTTATTGTCCCCAATTTGCAATTTCACATTGACACGTGACACCAACTTTAAACTTTGTCAGGTTTCGCTGCCGTGTGCAAACTTGTTTTATTTCTGAAACTTGCTCGAGTTTTCTCAACTAAGTTTCTATACGCCATGAGAATTTAGATATCAGCCGTATATAGGAACTTTCTCCTTCTCTTTACGAATTATACTTACATAGTGTAATGTCAATTCAAACTATACCAGCATTACTGCCGCAAATGTCAAAATTCCGGGCAACTATGCTGAGAAAACCGTACTGAGAACATTACAATATGAATGAAATAGGTATATAGTAGTGATGTACCGACTATTAATTTGGCCGACTAGTGGGCCGGATCATTAGTTTCGTCTAAGTTCGGTTCATAATATATGCATTTAAAAAATCAACCGTTTTACCCCTTCCGTCGCGGTATTCGTCATATTATAAATAGTTTCATACGACAACCGGACAATCGGACGAGAAAGCGACTAAACGTTCAATAATTCGAACAAAAGTTTTAGTAAGCACACTAAATAGTAATTTGTATGAAATAGGTGAAAAGCTTATGGCTTATATATTATAAAAGCTTATATTATGTAAATATGTACTGTTTTTTTAATTTTTGCCTGTTTTTCTGTCACTTATAAAATGCCGAGTAATCGGCCATTTTTGCCGACTAGTCGCCGACTAATCGCCTACAAATGAGGCCGGATTCGGCTTTCCCGACTAGTCGTACATCCCTAAGGCAGAATAAAACTGTCAGGAAACGCCCAAAAAATACAAAACACGTTATAAGCCCAAACAATTACATTACTTGTGAAAATACGTTTGATACAATATGCCAATCATACGACATGACATGAATGAAACGCGGGTATTACCATAAATTTCCGTAACATAACGTTTTGTTGGCCCTCTTCAATTCACGGTTGCCATTACGTCCGATTCATTGTGACGTGGGCTACGCGCGATTCTCACCCTTGGGACTATGGGGAAAAGATGAATTATGACGTGAAGTTGAATGACTGAACGTGAATTTGTTCTTGTGTTCTACGATCCGTTTGGACACAGACCACCTCAACTACTAGACGGAGCACATAAAATGTGCATAATTGTTTTCCATCGTATTTTCTAAGCGTTCGTATTTGTCATGCTACTTCAGTCAAACTAGTCAGTACATTTTGTAACAACAAGAGACTGACTGAAATAGCAAGACACGTTTGTACGTTTCCGTGAAAATACGACGGAAAATAATTTTGCACTACGCCTGTATTCGAGGTCACCACACATATACTTTCCCGTTACATAATTATTTAGTACGTGACCTCTTATTTCAATTGCACCCACAATTACGACCAGTTAAGTAGTGTAAATTAAAAATATTATCAAAAATTAAGCCAGTATAAAATGGTATAGAATATTTCAATAGTGCTGCTCAAATCGTAGCATTTTACAAGTAAAATCACGCCAACTTGCGGTAACCTCGTGCTCTTTGTAAACGTTTTATGTTTTATATGTATAATCACGTCCCATAAGTTTAAGTCGAGCTGTATGAGCTTGTCTCCAAATATTTATATATATTTCATTAATCAACTCAAATAACAGCTTTAGTATTAAACAGCTTAAGCCATTAAATATGTAAATTCCAAATAGCAGCCGCAGCGCTCAAGCATGAGTTCATCACTCGAGAAGTAATTAATTTCGAGTCAATGTTTGCGAAATCCTTTCGGAAGCTTAAGCAAAGATTAATTGCTGATGAGCCAACTTAGATCGTAACTCACGCCGACATTTCCATTGATAAAACGACGTATTTAAATAAATAAACGGTGTTTTAGAATTATAAAATAAAATCCGTAATTTATGTAATGTAATATCTTACTAAGAGCCATTTACTAAAAAAATACACTTCAAGCGATCAAGATACATATGTAGTGCCTAATTATTTTCCTTCGTATTTTCACGGAAACGTACGAACGTGTTATGCTATTACAGTTAGTCTCGTTACAAAAAGTACGGAAATTGACAGAAGTAGCATGACAAATACGAACGTTTCAGAGAAAGAGCTGTAGGTTATTTTGATGACGTCATCACTTGGGAGTTCCCTACTTCTATTTTCGTACATTTAATTTAAAATAAAAATACATGTGAAGTGTTATTGCTCCTTCCGGATTTGGTAGACATAATTTGTTGGTAGGAGTTATGTTTAACATGATTACTCGTATTGTAGGCTAATTATAATTTGGGCATTTTGAGCCTTAATCAAAACAAAAATTCTTAGTAACAAAAACAAAACAAGTAGACAGTAAGTAGTAGTATTATTTATAGATGTAGTTATTTAGTTCATAAGTTATTTTATTTGTTTTTCTACTGTCTTTTTCCTATGAAATAAATTATCTAGTAGACAAAAACAAAGCGGACGAAAAGGTTATTTTTAAATCATAGTAAATTTCCAATTACAGATTTTCATCAAATAACTCCAAAACAAATAACAAAGTGTACGTGGTTAAGTAAAACAACATAAATAATGTATAACCCCACGAAATTGAGTAATTTAATCAAATCCATTGCAATCGAGATACGGACCGAAAACGAAAAAGTTTGTTAGCTGTCAAAATATTCAATCAAAGTTTCTCTTACCTGTATAAAAGTTGGAACGTACTGATGTGGGTTGAATGGATGAAAGAAAATTCGGATACGGTACAAATATAATTGTAATAAGAAAACAAAAAGAAGAAGTCTTAAAAATAATAAAGAAGTGGAGTTTGTTTAAAACAACAGAAAGAAGAAACAAAGACATGGGTATGTAAGGGAAGCCATTGTTGGATAAACATACTCGTGTTCGGTGAGTTGCGTGCGAATAAAAACGAAGAGAGGACATCAGGTAGTGGAAAAACTAAACAGTGATTATTTGACGTTGTATTAAATCTCATACCCGAAAGCAAACAGATAAGTGAAGAAAATTGTCGTACGCTTCGTCAGCCTATTGTTAAGCTGATATAAAATAAATGAATAGGTACTTAGTGACAATATGACCACATAGCAAAGAAAATAGAATTTCTATTGTTGAAGTTACTTAAGGGGCTCCCCCACGCCAATGACCTTCGATTTGAATCCCTTAGTTTTCTAATGTTTTTTGTAGGTTATCATATTAACAGCAACGGCTTTAAGCAATATAGTATCCCATATTTACTTTAAAGTTCATCGTCTTCGAGATATTTGGCATCAAAGTTGAACAATTTTAGGCCAAGAAACTGGTTTTCTGGCCATAACTTTTGTGTTAATTAGTTTAAAATGAAAACCTTGGACACGATTTTTGAGACTTCAAAGACGAACCCAAATATGTAGATTTCGTACATGTAAGATCCTTCACTGCAAACTAGATACGAAAAAAGTGTTTTTTTAGACAATGTTTAAAAAATTCATAAAAAAATAAGTATACATTTTTTTTTAAATCCGGTGGACAAAACCGGAGATAAAAGATTGAAGAACCGATAACCGTTTGTCTTATAATTTTATCTGTAGTACAAAAAAAGGAGATACGATTCAAAACTTGTCAAAAATCGATGAAAACCTCGGGTAGCCCCTTAAAAACAGCGTGCTCCGCGATTGTTGAGCCATTCAGGCTGGTCCTAGCTAAACGGTTAACGGTGGCTAAACTTACTCTATACAATATCCAATTTAGCTAGAACCCTATATGGCATAACAATCATGGAGTATGACTGTACAACAATAGGTATTCTACACTCGTATAATTGTTAATTATAATTTCATTGTTTTTACCTTTAATTCCGACGTTTCAGCTGAGTTGCACCAGCTGTGGTCACGGAAAGAAACCCCGAACCCCTTTCTTTGTCTACCCCGAACATTTTTATAAACTAATTTCGGGTAGTTTAGTGGTGTTTTATTAATATCTCCGTTGACATTTGTTGGGACGTCAGTCTTTCCGTGACCACAGCTGGTGCAACTCAGCTGAAACGTCGGAATTAAAGGTAAAAACAATGAAATTATATCGCGGTAGACCCATTTGTGTAATTAAATATGTGTACGCGAGAGTTTAAAGTGTTATATTGTTAATTATAACATTTTGCATGTTCGTTTCAAATCGGAACCCACTGCCCCAGATAACAGTTTTATCGTAAATAATGGTCCCACGCCCCGGCTGCGTATTCCCGTGGGTTGTGCGAGCCCGGGACAGTAAAATCTTAACTATGTTTGATGAAAATCGATTCAGTACCGTAAAATGGGGTGAGTAGGGTCAAAACTGAAATTCAAACCTTGATAACATTTTATTTTTACATATGAAAACTGAATGGTGTATATAATAAGTGTTCCGGACGTTTGTATTTTAGTTTTTATTTTATTTTGGGTAGTTCCATTTCATAACTTTGACGATAAAGAGGAAAATCCACCTCACTTCATAGTGCCTCGTATTTGGGGTGAGAGGGGTTTTCATACAAAGGTGATTTTGGAAGATTGTTGGAACGATTTTTTTTTATTATGCGTATTACTATAGCTCCATTTTACATTGGAATACATTATTTTTATAGCAGTAGCCTTAAAATCCCTTATCACCCCCCTCTCAAACCTTCTCTCTCCATTCATAACCCACCACTCCCCGCGAAACCTACTCACCCCGTTTTACGGTATCAGCTCTTCAGAAGAAGAAGAAGAAGAAAACACGCACTCACCACACCGGATGCCGCCTACACAACCGTAGGCACGACGCACACGCCAGCCTAAGCTGCCGGTCGCCTTCCCTGCTTCCCCGACGCCCGGCCCCGCTCAAACGGTATCACCGGGCTAGGGGTCGCGGGGTTGGATAAACGGCCGGTAGCGAGAAAGCTGGCCCACAATGGACACACAGCCGTCCCCAAAATGACGCGCGACTGACCGCCCCACAAGGTGGGGCGCGACCCGAGACAGCCTCCGCAGCCGGAAGGCGGAAGAGGCCTCTCGCACCCCCTCAAAAGGGTGCCGAATGACTACACTACTACTTTTCCAAAAATGATGTAAGGCATTTTTCCACATTAGAGGCAGTTTCAGAGAAAGGCCAATCGAAGAAAAACTCACCGAAAATCGACTCCGATGGTATGGCCACGTCTAGAGGCGCCCACCAGACCACATGACGAGAAAGGTGCTAGAGATGTGGCTCGTACCAATGAGTTTTTCGGAACTTATGTACGAAATATCATTTGATATTTACCAGTCGCTTTTCGGTGAAGGAAAACATCGTGAGGAAACCGGGTAATCCCAATAAGGTCTAGTCTACCCTCTGGGTTGGAAGGTCAGATGACAGTCGCTTTCGTAAAAACTAGTGCCTACGTCAAATCATGGGATTAGTTGTCAAGCGGACCCCAGGCTCTCATGAGCCGAAATGCCGGGATAACGCGAGGAAGAAGAAGAAGAAGATGTGTCAAAAGCTTAGGGGAAGCGGGAAGCCCAATATAACATGGACAGGTCATGTAAAAAAGAACTTTAAAGAAAAAAGAATACCACCAGAGATGACCCAGGACAGACGCTCCTGGCGACGCCATAGGAGAGCCGACCCCAAGTAAATGGGATAAGGCTGGAAAGAAGAAGATGTAAGGCATTTAAGGCATAGAAATAGATTGTTTAAAAAAATATTTCATAGTTATTCACCTAAGCCTTCTTCTTTCTACTAGCAAAGAGAATAGATAGTATAGAGGGGTCCTGTTATAGTAAATTTTGTAGTCACTGTAAATTGACTGCCATCTATCAACACACGACTAAAACTCAAAATAAAGACGTATAAAATTATCAAAATAATGTATACATGGATAAATGATTTTATTATTTTTATATCATTTTGACCCATGTTCATTCACTGATATCTATGTGTTTAAATTCTTAAATATGAAACAGTGTCGTCACGCCATCTAGCCGAGCATAGGTCAAAGGTGTGTGCGCCATCTATCCGAGAGTGACTTTTTCTTGATTTCCGAGGCACGTTTTTTTCTTAGACTTTATTCATCTTATACGAAGTTACATATGTCTTTGCTACTAGCCTGTCGGCCCGATTCTATCTTTAAGATACGTTAACTAATAGATTTAGAAACGATATGGATTAGATACTTACGTCAGTGTCAAATGTGACGTTTCTTCAAATAAATACGTCACTTTTGACACTGACACATCTAATCCATATCGTTTCTAGATCTATTAATTGACGTATCTTAAAGTTCGAATCCGGCAGTGTGTTCGGTAAGCTAATACAATGGCGCCTGTCGCCGGTCGTACGGCCGTAACGCGTCGTTTTTCACCGTCGATGATACGTCTATCGACGGTTCATTTATCATGTAACAACTGCTGCTACCAGTTCTATCGTCATTTTTAATATTTTGTAGTACAGTCGGGATGTCGGGACAATTGTTAAGGTGTTAATGGTTAATTAATTAACAGTTTTATGGTAACATTCCATTTCTAACCGCAGCTGCACTACCGGTACTGAACGCGTCGCTGTCATTGTCAATTTCCATAGTAAAATGAGCAGTAGTGCAGCTGTCATTGAAAATGGACTGTCACCTTTATGGTAACATTCCATTTCTAACAGCAGCTGCATTACCGGTACTGAACGCCTCACTATCATTGTCAATTTCCATAGTAAAATGAACAGTAGTGCAGCTGTCGTTGGAAATGGACTGTCACCTTTAAAGTGACATTCCATTTCCAACTGCAGCTGCAATACTGTTCATTTTCTATGGAAATTGACAATGACAGCGACGCGTTTCCATAGTAAAATTAACAGTATTGCAGTTGCAGTTGGAAATGGAATGTCACCTTTATGGTTACAATCATTATTACGTCATAGAATGCCCTGTCAAAAGCGATTTCATACTGTGTACATCATTTACATCAACCGCGGCTAGGTAGTCGCGTCGAGCTAACATTCGGATGGCAACTGCAGCGGAATTACTGTTAGAGTTAGACCAAGAAAAGCCTACAGCGATTTTGATAGCACACGCAGTGAAAGTGTTATTTTAGATCATGACGTAACCTATAAATAACACTTGTATACACTGCCTGTGCTATCAATATCGCTGCAGACTTTTCTCGGTCTGATTTTACGACATTACTGCTACTGGCTCGACAATGGCGCTGTATCTGTCAATTTCCGGGATAAACTGAGTAAAGGTAACATTCCATTTCTGACCGCAGCTGCACTACTAGTATGAACGCGTCGGTGTTATTGTCAATTTCCATAGTAAAATGAATGGTAGTGCCGCTGTCGTTGGAAATGGACTGTCACCTTAATGACAACGACGGTGGCAACGACGCTGCAGCAGTAACGCAGCTGCAGCAAGTTCACATCTGAACGTCACCTTAAGTATGAGCAGGATGTGTTTAGAACAAAACCAAAGAAAATTCTCGAAAACATATAATTACAAAGTGAATTTATAAAAGCATTCAAAAATAAACTGCTAGTTAACATTTTCACTCTAAAATCAACGAGCTAGCGAAAACACTCCCAAGTTAAAAATGAAACTGTGTTTAAAAAGTTCATATTCGTGCCAACGTTAGAATTTTAAGAAATATTTGGAGTAGCTTCAGAATTATGACATTTTAGGCGTTAATAGAGTAGAAATAAGGTCCTTAAGAGCTCCTAAAATTGAGGCCATTGCTTTTAAGTGAGCGCAAACTTGGCTTATTAAGACAAATATTACCGTATCTCTTCTATAATGTTGGTGATACTGCCTAAATATCTCTGTCTGTCACCTCTGGCCGCCCAGAGACCTATAAAAAGGTTTCCGTTCCATTCTAATTTGAACTTTGTGTTGACAAAATAAAATTCGTTTTGCTTGGCAAGGTTTGACGTATGGGCTTGAGGTTAAGGTAATGTAGTAGGTTCAAAGGTTATATTTATTTAGGTAGTCATAATTTACATTACAGCCTGTAAACGACTAAACGCGGACACAACTGAAAAAAAACCGGTCACGCTCCTATACAAATTTATGGTGGTCCCACACTGGACGTTATAAAATTTTAAATAACATCTTGATTAAATAATATTGATAATGATTTTTTTTTGCTGTCCCTGCCACACAATATTATAGGTATAGGTATATAGATATAATATTATATAACACCCAGTGTGGGACACTAATGTGCTCCCGTACTTTTATTAGTTCTCCTGTACTATTGGTAGTACGGGAGCACACAGTAAAGTAACTTTACTAAAATTATATGCGCTATCTGTGACTTATGTTTTCTGAGAACCATCATAATAAAGCTTGCTCTCTCTAACGCATAACTGCGTCCCTTAGACTTTTTAAATGTAACCCAACTGGATCGAGCTCAATTTAGACACTCCAATAGCAAATAAAAATTGTCCAATAGATTTCTCGTATTGATTCTGTCTGCTGCCGTTAACTTAGTTCTGGGAAAACAACAAAAGTTTTCGTTTCAACTTTCCAAGGAAATATTTTTCTTTGGACGATGGAACCGTTTTCGAATCGAATGTTGCTTTTGTGGAAATTGCGAATCTGAATAATAATTGAGTGTTATTATTGACTTTCGTTTTTTTTGTATAATTGGATTGTGCTGTTTTAGTTCAATGTTCACCTGCAGACAGAGTTCTTGAAAAATCGTACCGCTTTAGTTTTGTAATTTAATTAGCAATCTTAAGGATTATCTCTAGTGACTTTTTCGATTCGAATCCTGATTTTTTGATATTCGCTCCATAAAAAAAATATTACAGGAACAAAGGTCTAAAACGCACTTTAATTTGTAACAATTTATGCATAAAAACCTAAAAATACAAAAACTGCTTCTAAAAATGCGCAACTTTATTTTTATGGGAACTCATCGATTACTTTTTCTTGCTAAACCTTACAACAAATTATAGGTAAATTCAAAAGTACGATATCCGCAGTCCCGAGTACGCACATAGGCTTACGCTCAGTGAAAGTGAGAGAAGAATACTGCAGTGTGTACTGTACGTTACACACACCTTCATATAATCTGTCTATATATATTCTGCAGGTTAAGGATCATATATCATAAATAAACTATACTTCCAACCAACAAGTTGTCTCAACAGACGCCACACCTCACATGGCGATCCCGCCAGTGCGGCCACGTACTGCACTAGTGACACACTACAACAGGATCCTTCGGGGCCTTAAAGGCTTATTTTATTTTATTAAATATTTATTGCACATAAGAAAATACACTGTACAAAAGGCGAACTTAATGCTATAAGGCATTTTCTACCAGTCAACCTTTAGGCAAAGCAGATAAGTTGTAGGCGGTGTAAAAACATGTGGCTTACGGTGCATCTGGCCAATTCTAAGGTAGTATGATTCGTATCTCCCATCCGAATCAACTCAGGTGATTCCGGGATCACCAGGCGAATACCAGCGTTAACTTTTTCTCATAATCACTGCCACCCGGCGAATCAAAGTTCTTTGCCTTAAATATAAGCAAAGATAAGTAATCACGATGTCACGGCGCAAGTTAAATGGAAAAGTTTCGAGCCCAGCTTTATGCATGCCCTTTGGGCTAATCCTGCTCTTGTTGCTATTGGTTACGCGAGGAATCGAGTTTAAGGGCGCACCAGTAGACCGGCCTCATGATAAAAAAAGTTATTTAAGTACCTATAGTCGAAAACAAAACGTACAGCAACGAACAAAATAAATAAAGCACAATAGGGTTGTTGACTGTATACAGGCTGGCTGAAAAATAACTACGTTCCCGTTGCCAGGGAGCTTTTGGGATTATACTGAGCAACTTTTACTATAGGACCAACCCCGAAATTGCGAAAAAAATATTTGGCTGTTTCATACATTTTGACTGGTCCATATATTCTATGGGAGGGTAAGTTTTTTCGCGATTTCGGAGTTGGTCCCACAGTAAAAGGTGCTCGGTTTAATCCCAAAACCTCCCTGGCAACGGAAATGCAGTTATTTCTTAGCCACCCAGTATAATAAAAAAATACATCATACAAAAACTACAAGTTATTTTTACTCGCTCGCACAGTGGCATCGACCGCCAGCATCACGGGTGGGACATCAATAATAATTACGCGTGATAGAGATAGAAAATGGGGTGTCAATGTACGAAATTCTTCATGCATAGCGTCCTTACTTTACCAGCGTTTGGAATACTAACCTGACCTTAGTAAATGTCACCTTTTAGAAGTTTGGGCCTCGTAATAAGTTTTCTCAACTTTCTAATTTGGTCCATGAAATTATTATGGGGTCCCGTTAGTGTCGCCGTGGGGAGAGATTATGTATGATATTATCTTGAAATAAGGGCTTGTATCCATCACGTGTCAAAGTTCATTGACACAATTAGTTTAAAGTAACTAACGGTAAATGCCATGCGACAATTCTAGAATATTCATTTCATTAAATAGAAGAGTAATTTTAAGTGAAATTTTTCGTAGGTTATTAACCATACGTAATAAAAAAACCGTCCGGTTTATTTTTAAGTGCTAGTCGGACTCGCCCACCGAGGGTCCGTACTTTTTAGTATTTGTTGTTATAGCGGCAACAGAAATACATCATCTGTGAAAATTTCAACTGTCTAGGTATCACGGTTCGTGACAGCCCCGTGATCACCCTGGTGACAGACGGACGGACGGACGGACGGACAGCGGAGTCTTGGTAAAAGGGTCCCATTTTACCCTTTGGGTACGGAACCCTGAAAATGTATCGGGATGACAGATGCTACGAAAATTCCTGTCAGTTGTTCGGAACTGTCAATATTATGTTCTAACTGAAAGGCCGATACCGTCTGGCGGACTGTTAATCAATGGGCCCCTTAGTAATTAAAACAGTAAACAGACCGGCGGTCGGGCGTGTCTCTAAGTAAACTAAATCATTGGCGTCCTCCGCCGCACCCCGATTCGAATTTACGAGGCAATAAATACCAATGGCGTAGTGCAATTTGCATCTACAGTTCCACAGTTTCTTAGACCACGTGCTAATGGCTAAATCCAGATAGCGACTTAAGGATGACCCACGCTAGACCGGGCCGGGGCCGGGCCGGAGCTTCCGGAGCTTCGTCTATGGAAAGCACCACGTGATCAAGGATCAGCCGTCATACAGCCGTATTCGAACTTCAAGATATTCACAAGAGACGACACGTAGTAGATCCATTCTAGATACGTTATAGTTTAGATATCAACTAGTTTTCTTTTGCAGCGCAATTCGGGCAACCAATGTCACTTTTACGTTAGATAGAGTAAGATATGCATTAGATGTGAATTGGATCTCTAAGTCATATCCTGTTGAAATCGTTCAAAAGTATCTCCAGAATCGCGCAAATGTCAAATTTGACAGGTTAGATCTTAAAAATATCGTTATCGTATCTTGGTGATGTCTAAAAGATACCTAATTGATGTCTATTTCAAAATCCGAATCGGGCCTATAGAAATTGACATGTCGGACGCCTCGGCCTGGGCACGGCCCGGTCTAGCGTGAGTCTTCCTTTAAGCCGAATTCACATAATTTTCACAAGGAAATTTGACAGTGAAATTGCGCGCCTGGGCTGTAGCAGTACAGCCGTATTGGAACAATGAGATACGTCAAATACTAGATATTGAAATCGTTTCAATATCTAGTATTTGACATATCTCATTGTTCGAATACGGCTGTAAGTCATTTGTAAATGTTCCGATTGGATTCAGACTGCACGTAGCAGTAATGTTGTTACAGCCTGAATTCGAATGATACCTTAACAATATACATACGTATTACTCCTGCGGTCACATTCGAACATCATCTTTACATATTTCACCAACTCTAGTTATTTCATTTACGTATACGCGTTTACACGCGCTGTAAAACGCTTATGCTCTGTAAATATACCGTAGTTTATTTTTGTATACGTGTTACTAGTTAGTGGCAACTTCAATGGCTCATAATATGAGCACAAACGGTATTAATATTATTCAACATATTATGTTGAATAATATTAATATCTGTAAGCATTATTGTACCGTTTGTGCCCAAATAAACATTAAAACATCTGTATGTACCTATTAAATGAAAGTGAACAAACAATTTGTACATTTTCGGGTAGTTATAACAGTTATCAAAACCGCCTGTATCCGTCACCGACCGACCTGATTTTAACCTACATTATTTGATCATGTAATGTTTTCATCTACCTTCAACTGGCATAAGGAGCTACTTGGGGATAGATTTTTTTAACTTTTATTTAAATGCCTAAAGATACAGACTGTAGTATGAAAATGCGAAAGAGTCCAAAGTCGAGGTTTGCGTCGTTCCTTACATTTCTTTCTTTACTTTTACAACCATGTCAATGTTGCTGGGAAGTAAAGAATGAAATACTAAATTGGAAATGGCGGAAATTTACCCGGGAGCGTTTCGAACGTTCTGTATTCGGTCGTAATCTGATTATGGCGGCGAAAAACATTTTCCGATTAAATACGTACAAGCTTGTTTCCGAGTTTATTTCGTGTAATAATGTACAGTTTCTCTAATTTAAAACGTTTAATGTGTTTTAATATTTTTCCGTGTATTTCAGCTCTAACAAACTACCTACCTATATAGCTATAGGTTATAATACATTTTCAAAAAAGATGGATCATATTTGGAAGAAGTTTTCGGTAAGAGCGTGCGAGCTTTCAATCCGGAGGTCGCAGGTTCAAACCCTGGCACGTACAGTCAACTGAAAAATTATGGGTGCAGCCAACTTATTCAAAAATATGTCCCATAGTTCTTAATTCGCTGACTTAAGAGCTATGGGACATATTTTTGAGATATTTGTGCACCCATATTTTTACAGTCAGTACCAATGAGTTTTTGAACTTACCTATGTACGATATATCATTCGATATTTATGTACCAGTTTTTCTTTAAAGGAAAACATTGTTAGGAAACCGGGCTAATACCAAAAAGGGCTAGTTTCTGTGTTGGGAGTTCAGAGGCAGTCATTTTCGTAAAATACTTATGGATTACTCATCTCATACAAATAGAGATATCTCTACAGTTCGCGTTCAAAAGAATCTGACACAGTATTACTGTTCTACATAATAGAGACATTTATATTAGCCTACTTTGGTGTCCCACTGCTGGGAGAAGTCCTCCCCACTCCACTCGACCATGTCATCGGCATTTTCCCACCATAGCGACATAATCATCATCATCATTCTAGCCTTCAGTCGCCCACTGCTGAGCATAGGCCTCTCTTCGTGTATGCCACTTATCCCGGTCCTGGGCTAGTCTCATCCAAAAGTGCCCCGCAATTTTCCGAATGTCATCCACCCAACGAGCTAACGGACGCCGGGCGCTTCTTTCATCCGATAGCGCGTAGCGGCCACCAATCCGTCAACCTTTTGGTCCACCTGCCATCACTCTGCCTAGCAACATGTCCCGCCCAACTCCATTTAAGCTTGGAGATGACGTCACCCACGTCTCGCACCTTGGTGCGGCGTCGGATTTCGACATTCCTCACTCGGTCTTGCAGTTTAATAAAGTTATAATCCACATTAAGGAAACACTTTCAGAACAAATACTAAGTAAATTGGTATATAATAAACACATAACTTTTATTTTCTTGCCAGGATTTACCAATATAATTACCATTGCAGGCGAGCGCAGGCGATAAAATAAGCAATTATTGTTTACTGAACTACCGTTTTGAATACAAATTGTTTCAAAGCATTCAGAATTAAAATGACGTATGAAAATATGTGACGTATTGAAATCGAAGTGACGTCACGATCAAGTGCCTAAAGACGACCACTGACTAACAGTCCGCCGGACGATATCGGCCTGTCAGTTCCGAACAACTGACCGGCCGATATCGTCCGGCGGACTGTTAGTCAGTGGTCGGTTACAGTATCGTATAACGGGTGTTCCACGCGTTGTGTATGATTGTTGAATGTTGACCGTCGTAATTTTAAAACTAACACGGGACTTAATCGCGTAAAACTTTTGTTTATTTACGGCCCGACGTTTTGAACGTGACGTTACTTTCGTGGTCACATAGACACTCAGCCGTATTCGAACAATGAGATACGTCAAATACTAGATATTGAAACGATATGGATTAGATATGTCAGTGTCGAACAAGTGTCAAAAGTGACGTTTTTGTTTGAAGAAATGTCAATTTTGACAATTGTTTGACACTCTAATCCATATCGTTTGAATATCTAGTACTTGACGTATCTCATTGTTCGAATACGGCTGCTAGACTGTCGTTTCTTAGTTTTGTATTGCTTTTAATGCAATGGTTTATTACCCGACTACGGCAACGCAAAAGGAGGGTATGTATGATTTTGACCGGTATGTATGTGGGTATGTATGTATGTATGTATGTTCATCTGTTCCCTCATAACTTCTAAAGTACTTATTATAATTTAATAAACGACGTGTCATTCGAATCGTCTTAATCGTCCGCTGGTTATAGGCTATATGGCGTCACAAAAAAATGAACATTGCGCCCACTAGAGGTCATAAAGTCACGAACCAAAAAACTAAAATTTAGTAATGATGATGTGTTATACATCATTGGAAAGAGCTCAATTAGCACATTTCAAATATATAAATATTGTTAGCGTTTGCACCCGGCTTTGCTTGCATGCGCCCGATAAAACATTAAATTTTCGGTTAGGTGATTCGAACTATGAATCTACAAGCGCTCTGGATTATATCCGCGTGTTACGCGACTACGGCGATACAAGAAGGTTTTTGCAAAAGAAATTTGTTTGGCCGCTATACATGGTGTTTTTTTTTATGTCCTGCAACATTTTATAACGTGAATAGGTATAGAAGTCAGATCAGCCAAAATGTATGAAACAGTCCATTTTTTACAAGATACGTACGCGTTCCGAAGCCGGGCGCCTTCGGCGCCCTCGTAGTTCTAAAATTGTCGGGCGTAGCCCGACGTACGCGTTCCAGAGCCGGGCGCCTTCGGCGCCCTCATACTAAAAGAGTCAGGCGGAGCCCGACGTACGCGTTCCAAAGCCGGGCGCCTTCGGCGCCCTCATACTAAAAGAGTCGGGCGGAGCCCGACGTACGCGTTGCAAAGCCGGGCGCCTTCGGCGCCCTCATACTAAAAGAGTCGGGCGGAGCCCGACGTACGCGTTTCAAATCTGGGCGCTTTCGGCGCCCTCATACTAAAAGAGTCGGGCGGAGCCCGACGTACGCTTTGAAAAGTCGGGCGCCTTCGGCGCCCTCATACTAAAAGTGTCGGGCGTAGCCCGACATACGTGTTTCAAATCTGGGCGCTTTCGGCGCCCTCATACTAAAAGAGTCGGGCGGAGCCCGACGTACGCTTTGAAAAGTCGGGCGCCTTCGGCGCCCTCATACTAAAAGTGTCGGGCGTAGCCCGACATACGTGTTTCAAATCTGGGCGCTTTCGGCGCCCTCATACTAAAAGAGTCGGGCGGAGCCCGACATACGCGTTCCAAAGCCAACGTACGCTTTGAAAAGTCGGGCGCCTTCAGCGCCCTCATACTAAAAGTGTCGGGCGTAGCCCGACATACGCGTTCCAAAGCCGGGCGCCTTCGGCGCTCTCATACTAAAAGAGTCGGGCGGAGCCCGACGTACGCGTGGCAAAGTCGGGCGCCTTCGGCGCCCTCATGCTAAAAGTGTCGGGCGTAGCCCGACGTACGCGTTCCAAAGCCGGGCGCCTTCGGCGCCCTCATACTAAAAGAGTTGGGCGTAGCCCAACATACGCGTTCCAAAGCCGGGCGCCTTCGGCGCCCTCATACTAAAAGTTTCGAGCGTAACCCGACGTACGCGTTCCAAAGCCGGGCGCCTTCGGCGCCCTCTGCTAAAAGAGTCGAGCGTAGCCCGACATACGCGTTCCAAAGCCGGGCGCCTTCGGCGCCCTCATACTAAAAGAGTCGGGCGTAGCCCGACGCACGCGTTCCAAAACCGGGCGCCTTCGGCGCCCTCATACTAAAAGCGTCGAGCGTAACCCGACGTACGCGTTCCAAAGACGGGCGCCTTCGGCGCCCTCTGCTAAAAGGGTCGAGCGTAGCCCGACGTACGCGTTCCAAAGACGGCCGCCATCGGCGCCCTCATAGGCACTAAAGGAGTCGGGCGTAGCCCGATATAGGCGGCGCTCTGCGTACATTTCTGTACTGAGGACGCCCTCGCAAAAGTAATATAAAGTGACTTCAAAAAGTTAGTAACGAAATCATGACCCCAAAATTAATTAAATAAAAAATAAGTTCAAAAACTAAAACCCGACTACTGCAAATCGCGCTCTAAAAAGTATGAAACAAGATAGAATTCTTATCTAAAATTATCAAGCAGGAAATATTATAAATGTTACCATTTTTTTTATATAAAATACAACGTAATATAATTTACTGAATTTTTTATATATTTACAGAGATTCAGAGGATCGCCGTGGTCGTATGCCACGATTATAAACTTAAAAGTAATGTGGCATACGACCACGGCTATCCTCTGAATCTCTGTAAATATATAAAAAATTCAGTAAATTATATTACGTTGTATTTTATATAAAAAAAATGTTAACATTTATAATATTTCCTGCTTGATAATTTTAGATAAGAATTCTATCTTGTTTCATACTTTTTAGAGCGCGATTTGCAGTAGTCGGGTTTTAGTTTTTGAACTTATTTTTTAGAGCGCGATTTGCAGTAGTCGGGTTTTAGTTTTTGAACTTATTTTTTATTATAGTTAGACATTTGATACTACAAACAAACCTGATCGAATATCGATGTGCCGAAATATCGGAAGCTCATAAAAACAAATAAACATGGTAAATACCCCGTTTTGATAGTAGTTAATAATGTAAATATTCACGTTAGCTTGAAATCGTATATCACGTTTTGTGTTACAAAATTCAGAATGAATCTTAACAAGATACGCGTTCATGAAAAAAATGCTAATGAGTTACGTGTTTTGTTTTAACAGATACATAATATTTTTCCTTTTTTGAGGTCGTTATTATGTGTAATCCAATTCAGAGGATAGACTGTCTAATTATGAGTTTTGTTTGTGTTTATCTAGGTATTTTGTACAAATATCTGGCGGGTGAGCGTGGTGGCTAGGCGGGTTATGGATTTTGCACGATTTAGTCGAAAATTACTAGTTGAAACTGTCATGTTTTCTGGTTTTCTGACCTGGTGGACTGATAGTCGAAAACAGTTAAGAACATTGAGCATAATCTAAACGGGAACTTTCTAATAAAACCAAAATATTACTTTGGTAATCCGCGAAAAGATAACGTGCTTAGTCAATCAGTGCTAACCCGTTATACTTACTTGCGTATTTTTACATGCATTAATGTTCCCACCCTCCCACCGCAAAAATAAATACGCAAATAAATATAAACACTAGTTAGCACTGATTTTCGACGTTATTTTTTCGCGGATTAGCAAAGCAAATGGTTTTAATTAAGTAATATGAATTTCCGCAAAGTAACACCTGAATCTATTCACTATTTGGGAACTTTCTATGTCGAAATTGGCAAAGAACTAAAGGCCTCCACACTACTCTTATCGCTATGAAATAATAGATGGAGTCCGAACCTCAAGCCGATTAATCTCTACGCGTCGTGCGATAATGCCCTTTTTCCGCATTAGGGAGAAATAGTTTCCGCACGTAATGCTGCGTTGGTGGTAATGTTGTGATTGTTTTATTTTTATTTAATATACTTCTGTACGCTAATGTATTCTGTATAATAGTCAATTAAGCGATAACCATAAATAATGAAATATGGGTGAAAGTTAGCATTAAGTTTGTGAATTGCCTGGAATATATATTTTTTTATCCAAAAATCTTTCAACTCACGGATTATAATGTATATAAAATTTACATTTAGGTTTGTTTCACGTATGATAATAAATTTCAGAAAATCGTCGTCGTCGTCGTCGTCGTCTTTTTATGCTTATTTAAACAGAGCGCACTTAGCTAACGCCTAACTGCCCGATTCGAACTTTAAGATAACGTCAATTAATAGATCTAGAAACGATATGGATGAGAAGTGTCACTGTCAAAAGTTACGTTTTTTGTTTGAAATAAACGTCACATTTGACACTGACATATCTAATCCATATTGTTTCTACATCTATTAATTGACGTATCTTAAAGTTCGAATTGGGCCGTAAATGTCAGTATGAGAAGCTCATTTTGCGTTAATAAACTACTAAGGGCCACTTGCACCTGCTCATTAACCTGGGGTTAAGCGGTTAAACTGTTAATCCAGTGTCAAAATGTACTGGTAACCATGTAAACTCAATGTTTAACCGGTTAACCCCGGGTTAGTCGAATGGCGCAAGTGGCCCTAAGCTGCCACTAACTGCCTAATATTCGTGAAAAATGAACTCTGATTGCTACCTTATTGAAAGTAAGTAGGTACCTATCCGAATCTCGCCGAAGTAAAATTAGGTACCTATTTAATGTTGCCAAAAAACCTCATTAGCTTGAATTTTGTTACAGTAAATTGTTAAGTAACTTTAAATTCAACGATGACGCAGCGTCACCCCGGGGACCCATCGTTTATGCGTAACTTTGTTTTGTGCCACTTTTTAATGGTTTTTACAAAATGTATAAGCGGCTTAACTTTTTAACGAAATATTGCAAATGGTGTGAAATTTACATTGCAACCGGGGTAATATATACTAGAAATATTTATTTCAGTAATAATAGTTTTAAATGACTGTGATATGTTAAAATAATTTTTTTCGTTTTTTGTAGTATAATTAAACTATAAATAAATTATAACGTTTAGTGTCCGTTTAGTCGAAATAACACATCCATATATTTTTCTTCAGAAACGTGATTCCTACTAAAGTTCTATTTTAACCCAAATACAAATTCCAATATGCCCTGAATGCCTGAGATCGCTAGTGTAGTTAAAATGGGATAGAACTCATTTTGTGAGACCCCGCTGTGAGCACAATAAACAACTTTCAGTAAAACTACGTAAACTAGTGAGTTAAGAAATATAAGTATACTGAATTATCCTTCTCAAATCAAATAAAGTCTTGCGCCTGAACTGAAAACAAGTTGGCTGTGACCGACGTACGCCAATACAGACTGACAGATAGAGATACAAACGATGAACATGTTTCCGTTTTTTTCGTTTTAACGTACGGAGCCCCAAAAATATATATTATTATAAAAATAGTATTGCAAAAAAAGAGTAAATAATTTCTTATATCATTGAAACAAAATATCGTAAAAGTAAAAATTAAAATCAAATCATTTGGAAGAATCTTAAGTTTCAATATAAATAAATTCTTTATAGTCATAAGTAGGTAACTTTATTTTTTTAAATCTATCCTACAGGGAAGGAAGAGACTTCAGAAGAAATACGGTATCCACAGTAAAACACAATAAATTATCATATTTATTATTATTCTAATCATTTGATATGCTAGAAATTTCTTAAAAAACATAAATATCTTTTACAAGAAAACTTTAAAAGAATTTTTGCAAAGCAGATAGCCCGTGAGAAATTCTCGCATCGGGACATTTCTATTTGAAATTGAATGAAATAATACCAACAGTTGACAGAACTAAATAACAACAAAAGCTAGTTGATCCACCCATTCTTTATTTACTTATTCATCTTTTTTTGTTTATTTACTTGTAAGAAATTTGTCCTCTAAATAATATTAAAATACCGCTCTCGACCGATCAAAGTGGCGTGCTCTTGTGTTGGAGGCCAGGACTCATTTTGGGTCGCCGCGCCAACAAAGTAAGTAAGTAAGTATGAAAATATGGCTACAAAAGCTTTAGTTGAAAGTGTCAGTGGTCGCCGCTCGCTCAGAAAGTAATCTCGTAGAGGATATATAATTTCACTCACGTACCTCTGCCGGATTGACCAAAATAGTTCTGCGACAGTGATGTATACTACGGCTTAACTTTCGGCGCGTTTGCAAATTATTTCCAACTACCCTACAATTTATTCTAACATGACTTACATGACCTATTCGCGATTAGAATGGGAATGAAGTGAAAGGTCGGGATAGGTCAGGCCTATAATTGTCACTTGTCACGCAACAAAGTAACGCATATGTATATGTATAATCGCGCGGCATTGTGTTGCTTTATGGTAACATTCCATTTCTGACCGCAGCTGCACGACTGGTACTGAACGCGTCGCTGTTATTGTCAATTTCCATAGTAAAATGAACAGTATTGCAGCTGTCCTTGGAAATGGACTGTCACCTTTAACCTAAAAGTGTGAGGGGGCAGGTGGTAGAGCCTCACTTGGGATGACGACGATGATGATAGGTATTTATTGATGAAAATAAAAAGGCACCTGTAACAATACAGGTCAAAAGTTAGCCCTGCGATGCAGTTGTTACACATATGTATAAAATAAAAAGGCGCCTGTAACAATACAGGTCAAGAGTTAGCGCTGCGATGCGGTTGTTACACATATGTATAAAATAAAAAGGCGCCTGTAACAATACAGGTCAAGAGTTAGAGCTGCGATGCGGTTGTTACACATATGTATAAAATAAAAAGGCGCCTGTAACAATACAGGTCAAGAGTTAGCCCTGCGATGCAGTTACACATATGTATAAAACACTTTCGTAAATGACTTAGATATTACTAAAAACTTACAAATTAATGTGCCTTAAGATATGGGTATAAATCTGGAGTAGCGCTTGGTAGGGCTAAAATGGTCGGCTCTTTATCATTTGTCACCATGCCTGTCACGTTCTAACAAATATGTACGTGCGAAAGTGACGCATGGCATGACAATGACAAGTGATAAAAATGCGACCACGATACCGCTGCAGGGGTATTTAACTCGCAGCAGCTAAATATAGCCAGCTAAACTAGAAATTAGAGCACTAATGAAAATTCCGGTAATAAGATTAAATTTCAGTCGACCAAAATTAAAGCCGACGCATAACGATAATTATTATAATTCGGCCAAAACCGCTGCGTACCAAAAATGCATACATTTGTGCATGCATACGTTTGTGGCGAGTAAATGAGATCCATAAAATGCCGGGCCGTGCAATTTGTGCAGAAAATTGGCTTCGATCGGAGTTTTTGGGATTTCAACATAATTTTAATAACTTGGAGCATGATTTGATAGTTCTCGGTTAGTTCTCAAATTGGTTGAATGTGGTGGAGCACTTGAATCAACGGATTGTTTACGTGGAGGATATTTGCGAAAACCGAGTTTTGTTGTGTTTGAAATGTTTAGGATACACTGATTCGTTGAAAATACCATGATCTGATGAAATAGGTATTGTTTTGTAATCAAAATCCCATCAAAAACATAAATGGCTAGATATGAGCCGAGTTTCACACCGACAAAAGAATTGATATCTAATTATGTGCCAAGTTCGATAAAGGAATGAGAAGATAAAGTAGTAGAAATTTAAGCTTTGGGTAAATTTTAGTATTGGAAGGGGTCAAGCAAGTAAGCAAAAACAGTTGTTGGTGATCGTTGCAGTGAAATGAAATAAAATTTGAAAATGAAATGAAATTAAATCTGAGAATGAAATGAAATTTGAAAATGAAGTGAAATAAAATTTGAAAAATAAATTAAATTAAATTTGAAAATGAATTCAAATGAAATTTTAAAATGAAATTTATTAATGAATATGGAGAGTGGGTTAAGGTTAAATTGCTACTGTAGTACATACTACTCCTTTTCAGGCGCACAATACATTTCAGGACGAATGAATTCGCAGTAGATGTAAGTATTGCCAAAATACCTATCAAGTGTTTCTGGTATGGTAGACATGACCGATGTTCAAGATCGATGAAATTACTCCTTTTAAAAATTACCTTATAAACGGACTATTATTATAATTATTATGTGTGAAAAAATGCGGAAAGATCACGCAACAGGTCAACACAAAGTACAAACATATTCCTCTCATGTCAACTCAATGTCATATAAAATTACGACACAGAGGGTCTAAATTGTTCATACGACAACGGTTTCACTCACTTGAATTTTTAAAGCGCGATCAGTGCACGAGTTGCAGCCGCCGCGAGCACTCGAGCCTGAGGAAGGACCCCCGACGGGCCCGAAACATGTCGCCAATAGCGACTAAAAATTCAAGTGAGTGAAACCGTTGTCGTATAAACAATTTAAAATATGTCTCACGAAAGTTTAATATCGACAGAGGGTCTACCGCGAACCACGTTCGACGTGTTGCCTCCCTGTCACACTTACGTACGAATTTACAAGTGAGACAGAGAGGAAACACGTCGAACGTGGTTTGCGGTAGGCCATCAGAGAACACGTAAGCGTATGCCGCCGAGATGTACTGCCAAGGACACAAGTGATCGCTATTCGCGTCACGACCCACCCAAATGCGGGGAAACAATTTTGTACGCGTCAGTACTGACAGGGCTAGTTCGTCTTGCGAGATTTGGCTGTAGCGTAATAGAAGCATTTAATTTTTCTTTAATGAAAAAAAAAAAAACAAAACTGTTTGAAATGCCATTAAAATTATGTACGACCATAGAAAATATTTGTTGTGAAGTATTGCATTACTTATTTATTATTATAATAAAATAAGGGTGATAGCTGGTAGTTATAAATAAGGTACTAGTTTTAAAGTATAAAACGACGTTTGACACGCATTTGACCAATAGCGAGGCGCCATTTAGTCGCTGTTGCTGCTTTACACGCGTATTCGGGAAACGAGATAATCACAAGATCTAGAGACGATATAGAGATCAACTAGATTTACAATAGATATCGACTAGATGTGACTTGGATATCTAAGTCATAACTTGTCGAAATCGTTCAAAAGGACCTCCAGAATCGCGGAAACGTCATATTTGACATATCTAACTTACAAATGACTATATCTCGATATCGTATCTTATTCATCTCTAGATGTCTCTCTAGTGTTAAAGTTAGAATAGGGCCGTTAGACTCTTAAAATTGTAATTGGGACTATAACCTAAATGCTCTCCAGAATGTAACACCTGAGTTACATACAGGTGTCTTAAAATTGCGATTTCTTAGACAAGTGTAGCGTAGTGATATATAATACTGCAGTATTCGAACTTCAAGATATTCACAAGAGACGACACGTACTAGATCCATTCTAGATATGTTATAGTTAAGATATCAACTAGTTCTCATTTGCAGCGCAATTCGGGCAACCAATGTTACTTTTACGTTAGATAGAGTAAGATATCTATTAGATGTGAATTGGATCTCTAAGTCATATCCTGTGGAAATCGTTCAAGAGTATCTCCAAAATCGCGCAAATGTCAAATTTGACAGGTTAGATCCTAAATATCCATATCGTTATCGTATCTTGGTGATGTCTAAAAGATATCTAATAGATGTCTATGTCAAAATCCGAATCAGGCCCATAATTTTGCAGCCGTTTGTAGGTACAAGACTTTATCACACCCACAAGAACAATTTAACCTAAAAAACACCAAAGAAACTTTAAGAAACTTTCCTTCCGTTTAATATTGTTGCCCTTATTCGCAAATAGTATGCAGGGAGGCGTAATGTTCTCACTGACAACCAAACACTTTGCTTCGGGTGAACCAATATTACTTTGACCAGGCGTGGCTTACTCCGCGATTTCATCGCTTTGCTACAGGTAGCTAAAAGTACATCCGTTCGACCCCAATTTTGGGGTTTGCCATAAGCCGCGCGTGGCGCTGTCGCCACCTAGCGGCCATATCTGTGCTGATCGTGACAGACGCGTTTTGTTAGAGAGTGAGTCTTCTGTTAGGTACAGTACTATTATTTATTCTGTGTTTTGACCTCGAAATCTGATTACATTAAAAGAGATATATTTTATTTTTGTTAAAAATTTGTGCCTTATTAGGATAAAGTTATGTGTTTTTCCTTCATAAAAAAGTTGAGTTTTAGAGCGGTTTCGCACTACGTCCGATCCGAATCCGATCCGAACCCATGAAAATATGGTAAGTTACGCACCGCACACGTTGAATGACGGAAAGAAATCGGATGACGGAGATCGAACCTAGTGTGTAACTTACCATAGAAATAGTTCTACGGCTACTACGGACCATATTTTTACGTGTTCAGATCAGATTAGGATCGGACGTAGTGCGAAACCGCTCTAACTGCGAAACTATACATAACAATAACTGTATAATACCAGATACAAACGAAGATACCTACCCTGCAGCAATCTAGAATAAAAATTGAACAATTTATACTAGTTCGCTTATGCAAATGCCTCGGCTATGGGAATGACAGCCCAGTTTGCGACGCGAAGGGCACAATCGAATAGATAAGGCGGTAAAATTTTCTGCAAACTTGGCTTAAACTCGTCGGAAACTTCCAGGACAAATTCGAGCGCTGCCGATTCGGTTTGGTCAGGCGTTCTCAAACTTTACGACGGTCTCATTCCTATGGGTGCTTTGAGTTTATAAATTTAGTTTCTGGGGAAAAATGTACTGCGACAAACTTTGTGGTTTATTTTATGTCATTTAAACCCAGCTGCTATTATAAGCTTATGGATATAAAATATCTAATACTGCAAAACCACGAAACACATTCCCATATCGCAATGTAATATACTAATTATTATACCCTACCCTACCTAAGCATGCATAATTTTTATTAATTACTTATTTATTATTACTTATACTTTTTATTGAAGTTTTCCGAGATATCTTTCGGGACCCGATATAACTCTTACAAAATCTCGAATTTAAAGAAGAGGCCAACATATAGAATATTATTATGAATAATAAATAAAATCACAGGCAAAGGTAAAACGAAAATGTAGTACTCGATTTTTTTTTCACAACTTATTGTACATCTATAATCGGTGCAATATCTATATTAATTATTGTAATTGTTTTTATATATTATACACTAATGTCGGGTGGTTTAGTGTTGTTTATCAATATCTCAATTGACATTTTGCTGGGACGTCAGTCTTTCGTGACCACAGCTAGTGCAACCTGGCTGAAACTTCAGAAAAAAGGTAACATAATGAAATTTAATCGCGTTAGGGTTAATGACATTAATTAAAATAGGACAATTACACGGTAGTCATTGTTTTCCGCACAGTAACTCCTGACCGCTAAAGCAATCCAATAACAAAGTTTGAGAAACAGTTGGAGGGTCTGTTGGGAGTCTAAGGTGCCACCCATTCTATTTTTCAGATGTCGTTGATGAAATTTGCACAGAGTAATCAAATTGGGTGCGGAAAAAACACGTTGTTTTCTCGCTTTTTTTATAAAATAGGATTGCTGCGCTGCATTTTGTCAGTAGCTTGTTTTTGTTCCTGATGGTTTTAAAATTTTCCCCTGAAAGGCTAAAGTGGTCTGATTTTTATTATCTGTCATCATGCCTGTCACGTTCTAACAAGTAGGTATGCAAGTGCGAAAATGGCGCATGACATGACAAGCGATAAAAGTGCGACCATGATACTGCCGAGTAGCTGCAGAAATTATTATGAAATAAATACCACTCTATCTTGTAGGTTCTACTTACTTACAAATATGTACATTTTGATGCATAATTTCCACATATTTGGTCCAATTTTGATTTTATTGATATCAGTGTATGGCTTGAGACGTCATCTTTAATGTTGTAGTACATTGCTTTATCGTCCGACTTTTGGTTTGGTTGTAAAACCCAAATAATCGAATATTTTTTTACGTAATTTTTATTTATTTGTAAATTTGTCTTAAACTGTTGCATATTTTCTTACTTACAGTTGAAATACCAAATATTCATCAGCAAATATTGAAATATAGCCCACATTTCATTGCTCAATAAACATTTACGATCATCCCGAAAACATTTTATTTTATATGATTTCCGTGGTCTTATTTAATTTACCAATTGCCTGACGACGCCACGCGAATATTGGCTCAATATGAAACTTATTATGTGGGTAATAAAGGTTAAAATTGAGTGAAGGTTTTCGTTACATGAGTAACGCATTGCCTTCATTTGGGTCGTACGTTTGTGGAATAAAACATTACAGTTTCGTATTGATAGCCACCGAAAATATTGACGAAGTAAATTGAGTAATGTTTCATCTCTGATCGCTTTAGCCTATATACTGGGTGTGGCGTGTAATATGAGCATAAAATTAAACTGTAGCCTGTACTCCTCATACTGACCGACATTTGTTCAGCGACTTTTAATAATAACTTGTGGTTTGATTTTTAATACACTTAAAAGTTTATTCTAAGACGCGTCCATTGAAGATAATATTTATTTTGTATGAAAAATAGAGAGTCAAAATAATTCATAATTTTTAAAAGTTGTAGAACAAAAGTGTCACCGTTTGAGGAGTACAATCTATGTTTTAATTATTTTCTCATGTTACAGGCCACACCCGGTATTTATTAATTTATTATAGTTTGTAGAATTTGCCTGTGATCCTGTGTTTAAATCTTGTTACAGATGTATTCATTTTATTAATTAAGAATATACACAAGTTTGATACACTTTAACTATCTTTTGATTTTCATAAATGATACGTTAAGTTATTGGTTTTAACCCTTTCTTTGCAGTGTAAATATTACTAGCACAATTGTAATATGACAGACCTGGAAACCTCTGGAACAGTCCTGAGAAATGGTGTCCACACTATTTGACATTTGTGGAACTTGAGGAATCGCCGCCATCATGGAAAATTTGTACGATCTTAGATAATTTCACGTTTTACTCTGAATCTGCGTTCGCTATGAAAATGTTGTGTAAAACAACATTGAAGCTTATTTAATTCCACACATTTTTCGACCCCTTTTTGTTGTTTTTTTCTAAAAGCTTTTGATTTTTCTCTGTCAGGCGCAAACGAGGCTTGCACTCACGATTTTTTTTTGCCAAGAAGGGTTAAAGCGCTTTATGCGCACTCATCAAAAAACACAAAATGTCTAACTGAAAATATAACCCGCTATTGTAAAATCTCACTAATGCAGATGTATTTCAAACACGTCGGATGCTAAACAGTGTTATTTAGTTCAAGCGTTGAACACAACGTACATACATTGGACAGAGAGTGAAGTACATTTATCACTCCTCCGACATCTCGTATGTTTGTACGCGACCGATCGAAGTGGCGTATATCGATGCTACTATATATGTAGTGCATAATTGTTTTCCATCGTATTTTCTTGGAAACTTTCGTATTTGTCATGCTACTTCAGTCAACTTCAGTACTTTTTGTATCAAGACTAACTGAAATAGCAAGACACGTTCGAACGTTTCCGTTGGACAAACTATGGAAAATAATTATGCGCTACTACTGTACATAAAACATACTTCTCTCTCTCTCTCTGGTCGGTCCCTCATGTCTGAGGATCGTGTCAGTATCAGAGTTGCATCTGGAGCGGATGATCTGCTGAAAACATACTTACTAGGTACTATTTTATCACGTAGAACAACATCCGATACGCCTGCTGGTCAAGCCACGGTGCCCAACCTAGCAAATGTATGCGACATGTCGTATGGTGTCACAGAGTAAGTAAATTTGTCACTCCCCCGTTATCTCGTGTCACGAGGGCGATAGGGTGATAGTAAGCGCGCACCAGAATATTAAGCGATACGTGACATAACATACAAGGAAAATGAAAACGGGAAAACATGTTTAAATTTTTTCATATAAGTAATTTCCACTAAGCACACACAACCTTTGAAACTTTTGAATGCCAAAAACGGTTGAGTAAAATGTAAAGGGTGTTTTTAATGTACCTACCTTTTTCCTTCACCGAAAATAGAAGTCAAATAAATAATTTTTTTAGACTCAATCTTACATAGATCGACCTACTTCCAAAATAAGCAAAACTTGTGCCTATTATATATGCATTATAATACACACAGGAAAATAATAGACTCAGAAAACATCCCTAACGTCCGAGTGCTCGTCACTGACCCAATAGGTACCTACATGACATTTTTAGGGTGTCATCTATTTTTTTAATTGGAATGTCGAACAACGTTTACTTTAAATTTTATAAAATTTTGGTATATCGGATGTTTTTTCGACGTAACGTACAAAGTATTTCAAGTAAAGGGCCAAATTAAACCGGGATTTCTTTACTACCCAGCAATTAAAAAGGCACATTTAAAACTTCCAACAGTTTTACTAAAGAAGAAGGTGCAATTTCAAATGCTTGCCAAGTATAGGCAAGTTCCGGTGGCAGCGGATTCATTTAATACTATTATATGTACTATACTTCGTTTTTTTAGCATTAGTAAAATACTACACGATCTTGAGGTGCCTCTTTATTAAAAAATACGTTTGAAAAATAAGTCACAGCTGTTACAATTATATAGCATATTTTATGGTGTAAACATGAGTGCCACGGACGGTACAGGAATTACGAACTCGTGTTAATTAACTCTTCGGCTTCGGGCTTCAATTCACACTCGTTCGTAATTTCTTGTATAATATTGTAATACTCAAATGTACTGTTACGAATTGTTGTTTAATTTGTGGAGGATGGTACAGTGCAACATAAAGTAGTAGAAAGTAAATAAAATGGAACAAAAAAATCCATACTAAAGGCCTGTGCCCACCGGCTGCGTGTGCGTGACGTGCACGTGCGTATGCGGCGTTGTAGTATACAGATCCTTATGAGAGATGGCACACCGCTTGCGTGACGTGTGCGTGTGCGGCTCCAACATTTTAGCGCACGCACACGCGCACGTCACGCACACGCAAGCCGGTGTGGCTCGGCCTTAAATTGTTGTCATGTTTACGTCAAAAAGTGGCGCCCTCAATATTTTTTTACAATATATTGTCGGACTAGTACTACTTATTCGCTTTAGCCAATCAGAATACACAGATGCTAATGCATCTCAAGCGGACCGCTAGTTAGGCTTAAATGGATACTCCCAAACATTCATTACCCGTCGAGGGGGAATTATTTTTAATTAAACTTGAATAAGGACCGGTTAATGATGGTTTGCCCGCCATTTTGTTGGCCGTTTATTATGTAACTTTAGTATATTAATAGATAAAGTTCTGCGATGGGATGAGGTGGCAAGAAAGAGTTATATATTATAAAATATAATGAAGGGGGCATGATTAGGTGAAACATTTTAAATCTCTTTTGGGATTGGTAGGTACTTTAACTAAGAATTGAACTTAAAAATTTATAAAAGAGAATTTTACAGGTCTATTCGGATGATATTTTTTTGTTATCAAACCGTTATGGATATGATCTATCAGTTGTCAATAGTGAAAATTCTGATTCAAGAAATATCACTCTTTACAGCGAAATGATCATAATTATACCATTTTGATAACAAGTATTATTATTTTATTAGTACCTGAATAGACCTCCAGGTGGAATAATTATATTATTTTACGATATGTGATCACTATTTAAAACCGTTCTCGAGTTTTTATCGCATGTCGTGACATGCGTCACTTTCGCACTTACATACTCGATAGAAAGTGATATAAATTGTGACAGACGATAAAGAGGCGGCCATCTTAGCCGTAGGGCTAAGATGTAGGGAATGAACACAATATCAGTAGTGATATTGTGTTCATTTTCCACGAACCATAGTTCAAATTACAAGCCATCTATAGTAAAGTAGACTAATAAAATAATATGTCCGCCATCTTGAATCTAACGCAATCCGGACATGCAACGTATTAAAATGAAATTCCCCCAGTGCCTGTTTCTCAGCGTAGATGTTTACGTACATTTTCGCTGTGCCGCTGGAAAATACCGAAATTGGCGAGTTACTGTAATTGCTAATGATAATGGTAATCTGAGACTGCAAGCAATATTTTCACGCAAATTTATAAAAATAAGCATGTGTGGTCGTACCTATTCTATGTTTGCGGAAATTTAACTTACAACTTTTAGGCCCCCCCCACATCTAGCGTCTTTCGAGCGTCGGCGTCTACAATTCTATGGCCGCTGCTCGACGCAACGTCGACGCAACTGCGCAGCGACGTCATTTTCCATAGCGCTGACCAGACGCCGACGCTCGAAAGACGCTAGATGTGGGGGGGTGGCCTTAAACGAAAATTATACACTTAACCCAGTAACTCAAGTCATAAACTGTTTTGTAATGTGATAAGTACCTATTCCAATTCTTCTATACTACAGTTCGCACTTGTGCTCCGTATGCTTTCGAGATGAGGCAATGGGACAGTGACTGTATCCGTCGCACCATGCACCTATAGTCTGTATTTTGAGGTATTTAAATAAAAGTAAACAAACAATTTGTACATTTTCGGGTAGGTAGTTACTTATAACATTTATTGGTTAACCAACCAAATACAAAACCGCCTGGATCATTCACTGAACGGCTTGACTTTAACGTAAGTACATTATTTGATCATGTAATGGTTTCATCTACCCTCAACTGGCTTAAGGAGCCATTTGAGGGTAGATTTTGTTTACTTTTATTTAAATACCTAAAGATACAGAGTATATAGTGCCAAAATAAGGGTAAATGGGGTTTCTCGATAATATTGGAGCTCGCGCTTTAACTGTAGAAGTCATTTTGTAATTTTATTTGCTAAAATATATTTTTTGTTAAGCATTAAGTATTTTTTGACATAAAAAATAGGTCTTTATTTAGATATTTTTAGCACTAAGGAAACGTATACAACCTATGAAAGTGCATGAAATATGAGGAGTAAAATGCAATAAAGCGGGAAACGCAATAAAAACATGCTAAAGACAGTTGCATAAAAATATATTTATGCAACGGAGAATCTATTAGACGCTCAGGAAAGTTATTTCAATAGCTTAGCGAATGAAGGACAAGTCGGAGCATTGGGTAAAACATTCTTCTGCTTATGCTGTAATAATTTAAATATTATGAGTCAGTTGGAGTTCTATAAAGTTAAGTATTTTACAAGAAATAGCTCTATAATACGATAGTACCAAACTTTTGCTTAAAATGAACTTTTCCACAATTGAGTGCGATATTTTAGTAATACATCGTCGAAAAGAGGCCCCGAGAAGAAATTCAGTTTTTTTGTGTCCCGTACCAAATTTGGTTCACGGGACTCTTATGGGATTCGGTGGGACTTCGGTGTTTCAGTCAGTCATTTGATTTATTTTTATTATGTTATTTTATTTTATTTATTTAGGATCACCAACAGACAATTCATCATGAAAAAAGAATCAGTAGCTTACATAACATTAAAGGTAGACTTTTGTCCAATTATAGGTAACCACAGCTCCAGCTCCAGTATCTTAGGACATACAATACCACCAAAAATATAAATGTAAAAAAGGAGAGCCAAGTTCAATACAAAAATTATGCTTGGCTGTGGGGCTCGCCGCAAAAAGAATGGAGATCTAAATGAGTGCCACTGCCAAGTTCTATGCAAAATGCAAATATGTATTTATAGGAACAAAATAACATTATAAACAAGTATTAAACTCTATTTCTTTGCTTTATTGGATACCTATAACAATTGCTGTTATTTAAAAAATATATAAGCCAAATCTAACCTACTTTAAGATCTCACATTTTTTTAAATAACAGCATTTGTTATAGGTATCCAATAATGCAAAGAAATAGAGTTTAATACTTGTTTATAATGTTATTTTGTTCCTATAAATACATATTTGCATTTTGCATAGAACTTGGCAGTGGCACTCATTTAGATCTCCATTCTTTTTGCGGCGAGCCCCACAGCCAAGCATAATTTTTGAATTGAACTTGGCTCTCCTTTTTTACATTTATGTTTTTGGTGGGATATCAATACTTTTTGTAAAAAAAACTAGGCAGGTATTGAGATTTAATGTTTTTTCTTGTGTTTCCGCTGTATGGTTTTTACTTCTGTTCTTTGTATAATTATGTGGTGCCGCGCGCCGCCGACGACACACCGTTGGCCGGTTGTTTAGAGCGTATTACAAGGTTTTTGTATGGGGACACCACTTATTTTTTGACTAAACTTTATTTTAATATATATATAGCAAATATAATAATACATATATTGGGGTAGTTTCAAATATCTGCTTGTAACGGTTCCAACGCTACAATAAAAAAATATTTTTTTGTATGGGGACCCCCCCCCCCTATTTTTTAACTTTTTTTTATTTTTAGATTTTTTCCTACGCTTACACACAATAACCGAGCTGGATTCCAAATTTCATCCTTCTAGGTCATCTGGAAGTAGGTTAGGTTTAGGTACTTATATCAGTCCCAATAAAAAATGTTTTTTTTGTATGGGGACCCCCCCTATTTTTAAACTTTATTTTATTTTTAGATTTTTTTCTACGGTTACACACAATAACCGAGCTGGATTCCAAATTTCATCCTTCTAGGTCATCTGGAAGTAGGTTAGGTTTAGGTACTTATATGTCAGTCCCAATAAAAAGTGTTTTTTTTGTATGGGGACCCCCCCTATTTTTTAACTTTATTTTATTTTTAGATTTTTTCCTACGGTTACACACAATAACCAAGCAGGATTCCAAATTTCATCCTTCTAGGTCATCTGGAAGTAGGTTAGGTTTAGGTACTATAAGTCATAAGTCAGTCTTAAAATTTACGACTTTTTGACCTTCATACCTTTATAACCGTTTGAGCTAGCTTCATGAAATTTGGGCTTCTAGATATCCTTATGGATATAATTAAACACACGTAGTTTTATGTGTTTACGTCAAAGATGTTTTGAGTTATAGAAGGGTCAAAAGTGGCACCAAGTGGTTCGTGTAATATTACACTCGGCGCTGGCTAGCCAGTTCCTTTGCTTGAACTTGGCTTGACACGCTGCCGCGTGTCTAGATAGGTACATATAGATTTCGTGCAATAAGGGTGGTATTCATCTTTGTCCAATGTGTATTTGCGTCTCACATTTTTTAAGCAAAACGAACAAAAATCTTGGATAATCACATTGAACAAATCTTGGACAAGTGGAATACCACCGTAAACAATTTTTCGTGTGGACAATTTCTTCTGTCTCATCTCAAACATCGAGAATTCTACACGATGGTTTTTCTAAAACTTCCGACGCGGCAAGATATAAGAATACAGCAGGTAGCTCACTTGGCATTCAGGTGACCTACTTGTGAAATACAGCTACACTAACAAGGTTTTAGCCAGGTAATCCAGACGGATTAAACAAGACATTGAGTAAAGGAATGTCGGTATAGTGAATCAGATATAATTATGGTTTATGTAATCTGTAGGGCTAATATGGTCGGCTCTTTATCGTTTGTCACGTTCTAACAAATATGTAAGTGCGAAAGTGACGCATGGCATGACAAGTGATAAAAATGCGACCATGATACCGCTTCTGGAGTATTAATTTATTTTACAGAATGTAGTTTTACTTAGGTACATATTTCACTAATTGCAACTGGAGTTAAATTCATCCATAGGCTACGGTGATTGCATACCATCAGGCGGGCCGTATGCTTGTATGCCACGGACGGGATTAAAAAATAAAAATGCAAAGTCCGGGTTAAAAATGGACTTTCCACGAAATACCTATTCAGTAGTTCACAAGCAACATGCATGCATGATATCGCGTACTCCGCAGAACAATGGGCTAGGTACTCCTAGGTGTAAATGCAGGCATTATCTTCTAGAACATATATTTCAGAAGTGCAATTACAATCACTTACATAGAAGTTGAGGGTTCCCAAACCAGTAAATGACAATTTATAGTTCCTAGCCTAGTCGTTAGTCGTTTTTAGGGTTCTTTACCTAAAGGGTAAAAACGGGACCCTATCACTAAGACTCCGCTGTTCGTCTGTGCGTCTGTCTGTCCGCCCGTCTGTCTGTCTCTCTGTCTGTCTATCTGTCTGTCTGTCTGTCTGTCTGTCTGTCTGTCTGTCTGCCTGTCTGTTTCTCCGCCTGTCACCAGGCTGTATCTTTATTCTGTTTCTCCATGAACCGTCATAGCTAGGCATTTGAAATTTTCACAGATGATGTATTTCTGTTGCCGCTACAACAACAAATACTAAAAATAGAATATAATAAATATTTATCGCGTAATGGTACGGAACCCTTCGTGCGCGAGGCTGAGACTCGCATTTTGTTCGTGATACGATAGTAATGATAATAATGTGATTTATAAAAACCAACGGGTTGCACTCCTGGAGTGCTGGCAGAAGTGAAAACTCAATGACATTGTAACAGTTTTTCGATCAGGTCACGTGTTCGTCTAACGAATCTTACGGTCACGTGACCTGTCGCGAGTTGAGGATTTTTTCCCCATCACAAAAAGTGCACAGCGCCTCGAAAGAAGTTTTCACTTTAAAAAAAAGTAGAATGTTTTGTTTAGTTGTGGCAGCATTCATTCAAATTGTGATTTAATGGTCAGACCAAAGAAATAAAGAGACCAAATATCAAATATCAACTAATATCAAATATCAACATTTATTCAGCAAATAGGCCACAAGGGCACTTTCACACGTCAACATTGAATTTACATAAAAGCAAAAATAATAACATCAACAATTTTATAAAATAAAAACTAACAATTCAATCTAACGTATTACAATTACTAAGAGATGTATATGGTCTCTTAATGCCGAATTACATACAAAATACAGATAAAAAAAACACACAAAAAATCTATAATATTTAGAGGTGTAAATGTCTCTAGCTGTCAGAACTATAAGATTATATAGTTTATCAAGTTATCCTTAGAGATGTATAGGGTCTCTAAGAGTCAATATCCTGTACAGAGGAGACAGAGGTCTTTCTCGAGATATCTGCTTAGATAAGCGATGACAATAACACTGCTCTGTGGACATAATTGTGAGAACTAATTGAACTTTGGTGTGGAGTTAGCATTATAATAGGGCAAGACGAGCTTTCGAGCAATTAAGGTGCAGGCTTAGATGGTTTAGTTTGACAGAATTAGGTAGCTTCGGCGTGATTATAAACAGCGTTAGAGAATATTAAACAGTCTTGCTGTCTGTGCTTAATAATATCGTGTATCTCTTTTAGGTACTGTAAATGATATCTTCAATTTCAATAAAATGTATCTGCTAAAAAAAAATCGTGCGCGCACAGCTTAAATCTTTAAATTTTGAAACATAATAATATGGATCATAAACATAAATATAAATATAGATTGCGGGCCAGGCGCAAATTTCGTCGGTCATCGCATCCCGGGCGATTATGCATACAGTGGTTAAAATAGCGATGTGTTAATCAAAATCAAATCAAATATCAAATATCGTTTATTATTAGACAACTAAGGCCCATAGATACACACCTACCATGTTAATGAGTAGTGAACCCCTGTGGATGCCAGCTGTCGCTCCGTCGATGGGTTGAAACTTTGACATGTAATAGTTGAGATGATATTCTGAATAAAAAAATTGTCAGCTGGTTTTACCGGGGCAGAAATACAGTCAACTTGTTACATGAACACATAAACAATTTTTTTTTGCTATCGTGGCCGCCATTAACGGACGTGCAAATCATAACCTAAGTTCAGCATTTATCTAAAAAGGTTGCTAAAATGAATGTTACAGAATTTTAGTCACAACATACTTCGTTTAAAATATTGTCTCCATTTAAACTAGCGTCAGCTCTACTTTGATATCTTAAAGTATTTTTCTTTCTGTTCCTCATAAATAAAGTGGAACGTTGTTTTATGCCCTCTCAAGTGTCTTGGTAAAGAAGGAAACAATAAAACAAGAGATGGTACTAACGTTTTATGTTTCCCTAAGATGGAAATTGTTTGTAGGACGCCATAGAAACTTTTTAATGTCTTATTCAGTATGTTCAACATTATTTTTAACGGTACTAAAAATTAAATATGACTGATGATTTTTTACACTACGTTTTTTGTACCAAGAGAGCCTGAGGTCCGCTTGGCAACTATTCCGAATAATTAACGTAGGCACTATTTTATACGAAAGGGGCTGCTAATAACCTTCCAAATCGAAGGGGAAACGAGGCCTTATTGAAATGAATCCGGTTTCCTTCCTCACGGTGTTATCTTTCACCAAAATCATCAAGTTATATACCTAAAGTGTCATTCTATGGAACTTGCTAACTATGTAAACAAACCGCCATATTGAAATTGTCTCTGAATGATGAATTTACTAGCGACTTTTGTTTACATAGTTAGCAAGTTCCATTGAATGACATTTTATAGTAGATTTAAAATCTGAAAAACCAATCTCTACGATCCGAGGTTAGAACCCAAAACATCTGGATTGAAGGTCGCATGTTATTACCACTCGGCTACCAGCGCTTAATAGGCAACAAGCGAAGATGATTTTCATGGTAATACAAGTTAAAATTGTTCTGTCGGCGTATTTTGGATGGCTTTATCCATCTTTATCCACGTGATAAAATAACTGTCACTTTTTAACACCGTGGGTTAGAAATTGACGGACACCGTTTTATCACGCTGTCACGTAGACAAGAATGACCATCATATCCGTACTGGAGTGGAGTGATATTTGCAATGAAAATTTTTAAATGCTCATACGACGATCACCTGACCTCAAGTGCTTTCGGAAATTATACTATTAAATTTATATTTTTTGCAATTATTTGTATGAGCAGCGGACTTGGCAGTGTCCCTACATTCTGACTAGTTCCTCGGAGTAATCTCTCAACGAAATCTACTTACAACTTACACTTACTACAGACTTTAGACTTCTTTTTTTACTGGAACATTTCACTAAGTCTCTTAGTTCGTTTTCTTTTGTGCTCCGTACGAAAATTGGAAAAATAACGGAACATTTACGGAATCTGAGTATCTACTCCATTTAAAAAAATGTAGTTACCAGGATCTTTCGAGAACTTAAAAATATGTTTTACCAATATGTTTGATCTTGAAGTCGGTTAAAAATTTGATGTTGGGAGACGACTTGTGAGACGACAGAAATTCACTACTTATAAATCCCATAGAAATGAGGTAGGCTAAATCGTCAATTACTGGGCACCGGCTAATAACTGGCCACCCTAAACTAAAAAATAATTTTATTAACTTATAAACAGAATTCATTTTAGTATAACTCAACTGGCCACCCTTCAATAACTAGCCATCTTATACTAAACTGAATTCTATCTATGAATATAATTCATTTTTAATTTAGGGTGGCCATGTTACTAGCAGGTGGCCAGTTAGTGACGAATTACCCTAGTAGAAATTTATTTTCCCGTTCGGGAATAAATCTCCATATTCCCGTATCACGTAACATTGGTCAACAATCAGGAAGTTCCCTGGATATGTCTGAAAGAACGCTGCGGGCTCGTCGGCGGAGCAAACAACTCATCAGCCTAGCAAACAGTCGGCCCGATTCGGATTTTGAAATAGACATCTATTAGATATCTTTTAGACATCACCAAGATACGATAACGATATGTTTAAGATCTAACCTGTCAAATTTGATATTTGCGCGATTCTGGAGATACTCTTGAACGATTTCCACAGGATATGACTTAGAGATCCAATTCACATCTAATAGATACTTATCTAACGTAAAAGTGACATTGGTTGCACGAATTGCGCTGCAAAAGAGAACTAGTTGATATCTACGATAAACTATAACGTATCTAGAATGGATTTTTACTGGAACATTTCACTAAGTCTCTTAGTTCGTTTTCTTTTGTGCTCCGTACGAAAATTGGAAAAATAACGGAACATTTACGGAATCTGAGTATCTACTCCATTTAAAAAAATGTAGTTACCAGGATCTTTCGAGAACTTAAAAATATGTTTTACCAATATGTTTGATCTTGAAGTCGGTTAAAAATTTGATGTTGGGAGACGACTTGTGAGACGACAGAAATTCACTACTTATAAATCCCATAGAAATGAGGTAGGCTAAATCGTCAATTAGTGGGCACCGGCTAATAACTGGCCACCCTAAACTAAAAAATAATTTTATTAACTTATAAACAGAATTCATTTTAGTATAACTCAACTGGCCACCCTTCAATAACTAGCCATCTTATACTAAACTGAATTCTATCTATGAATATAATTCATTTTTAATTTAGGGTGGCCATGTTACTAGCAGGTGGCCAGTTAGTGACGAATTACCCTAGTAGAAATTTATTTTCCCGTTCGGGAATAAATCTCCATATTCCCGTATCACGTAACATTGGTCAACAATCAGGAAGTTCCCTGGATATGTCTGAAAGAACGCTGCGGGCTCGTCGGCGGAGCAAACAACTCATCAGCCTAGCAAACAGTCGGCCCGATTCGGATTTTGAAATAGACATCTATTAGATATCTTTTAGACATCACCAAGATACGATAACGATATGTTTAAGATCTAACCTGTCAAATTTGATATTTGCGCGATTCTGGAGATACTCTTGAACGATTTCCACAGGATATGACTTAGAGATCCAATTCACATCTAATAGATACTTATCTAACGTAAAAGTGACATTGGTTGCACGAATTGCGCTGCAAAAGAGAACTAGTTGATATCTACGATAAACTATAACGTATCTAGAATGGATTTAGTACGTGTCGTCTCTTGTGAATATCTTGAAGTTCGAATACGGCAGAGTGTTTCAGATACTCACGCACACACTGTTACTTTACAAACGTATAATTTACCGTTCTGGATTGTTCATAATTCTTTTGAGCTGTATTTTCGACAAAATTTTAAGTAATACTTTATATTGGGAGACGACTTATAGAAAAATACAGTACTGTTCCATCTGCAAACAATTTTTTTATAAATCTAATTTAGTTAGCTGCTATGTAGGTACAAAAAAAAATCTCAGAAGTTTTATGCTCAGCTGTGTAAACAAAAAAAGTTTTATCAAATAAATAAGCTTTCAATCTAAAGCAATAAATCGCAAAATAATACAATGTTAGTGGAGGAATAAGATCATTTCTCAGTATTAACCATAAGTTAGGTAGGGAGCAAACAACTCATCAGCCTAGCAAACAACGTTTCAGATACACACTGTTACTTTCATCATCATCTCAGCCATAAGACGTCCACTGCTGAACATAGGCCTCCCCCTTTTTTGGGGGGTCCTGGACGCAGTTTAAGGACATACCCGGGTCCCTGTCCCTGTTACTTTACAAACGTATAATTTACCGGTCTAGATTGATCATAACTCTTTTGAGCTGTATTTTCGTCAAAAATTTAAGTAATAATTTATTCCTCGATTTGCATGGCATTGGGAGACGACTTATAAAAATACTGTTTCAACGGCAAACCATTTTTTCACATCACCTATTCGGAAAAAGGCTTTTTCTTCCTTGCTAGGAGGGATCAAAGTGGTACTTTTCTTCCCTGCTAGGAGGGATTAAAGTAACACTTTTGTTGTCTAGCACACTATTTTTACATATTTATGCACATTATTTTTTAAGCTTAAATAATCTGTTTAAGCATCAGATTTTGTCAACAAGATTTATTTATTTTCCTCATAGTTGATGTGAAAAGCAGATTGTGTCACACGATATCAAAATTATTTCGTCTTGGGCGTTAACATTTGAATCCCTCATTACGCTCAGGATTCTACTTTAGAATCCATCACTTCATTCAGGATTCAATGTACGCCCTTGACGGAAATATATAATTTTGATCCCTTGTAACATAAACTACTATTTTTATAAATCATTAAGCTTATTTAGTTAGCTGCTATGTACAAAAAAAATCAGAAGCTTTATGCTCAGCTGTGTAAACAAAATTCTACTATGAAATAAAGCTTTCAATCTTTAGTAATAAATAGCAAACAAAATTATAAAATGTTAAAATTTGTGCAGGAATAAGTGAAGCCTTCAATTTCCATTTATAAATGCATATTTAACGCTCGCGTGCTTTTTAGGAAATTTGACTACGCACAATCAAATTGTCAGTTACCTTTCCATTCATCATTTAATTTCCGATTACTTTTGACATCCAAATCACTCCAATTAAACTTCCTACGCCGTTAATTTGCTGAAATACTTATTGGACGTCCGTCATTGTGTCATTGGGTATTAATCGCAGAGATAAGCCCGGCTAAGACCGGGTATACGTCAACGTCTCCCCGAATGACTTGACCCATCCGTGCCCTATTTCACGCTCAATTGCGTGGGATTTGATGATTTTTAACCCTTATCTTGGCAAGACTCAAAATATCTTAAATATAAACATTTTTTTAGTTTTTCGACACCTTTTGAGCATACTAGACTATTAAAAAATAAGGAAAAAAATCCAGGATTTTCCAGTTTCGGAAAATCATATGTATCATATTTGATACAATGCCAATCCCTCGACAAAATAGTTACCTACTTTTTAAAAGAAAAATGTGGATTATAGTAAAAATAAAACATGTAATGCAACAAAAATTTACATTTATTGCTAATTAAACGCAATCTATAGCATCAGATGACTATTGCACCTGTAAAAATGAATTATATCTACGAATACCTGATCACATGGGCGGAAAATTTGATCCCGTAAAGTTGCAAAAAAGTCGTCAGCAAAAAGTTAAGTAAAATATGAAAAGTAAACAAATAGAGTGAAAGTAAAAAAAAATATGTTTTTTTACTTTGGGGCCATTTTTTGCAATTCATATATTTTTCCGTGCTACGTGCTACGGCGTAGCAAAAAGGCTACGGCGTCCTAATATACTGTTAAATAACATCCATTACTTAAAAAAAAACAAAGCTCACTAACTAATTACTATGATGACTAATATGGAATATTGGAAACATATATTTCAACCCCTCACAAATATAAAAAAATTAAAAATAAAATAAATCATCTACAGCTATTTTGACGACAACTTGGCAATGTATTAAATATAATACACATGTACTTTTATGAGTTCTTGGCAATGTATCAAATATGATACGTAATAGTTTTATGTAAATATTTTATGTGTTAAATGTTTTTAAATGGGACCACTATGTGAATCCTAATACACTAACAGATAGTAAGTGTATTAAAATGTAGATTATGCAAAAATATATACTAATCTAAGAAATAACTGCAAAACTTACAGCACGAAACAAGATCTGTTGTTTCCGTGGCGCCATGTTGATAATTATTAATTAATTTACAATGACACTTGTATGTATTATTTTTTGCTATAATAAAGGAGGGTAGATCGACATATCTATAGCAGAATTATTTTGTTAAGTAATAAAGTGAACCTGCTAGATTTTTTTATGTTCCATGTATCACGGGTGTTACGATGCCAAGATAAGGGTTAACCGAATTCAGAAAGGGATTTTCGTCGTTTTATTGTAAGTATGGAACGATAAAGGTCTGAGAACAGCAACGGAATATATATACTAATACGAAGGCCTTAGTACATTTTTTACTTGAAAAAATATACGAACCACATGACTAACACTTATCTGGTATATATCACTGAAAGTTATCGAGTTTTTATCCTCCCTGCCTGCGAAGCCGATGGTTCTGGGTTCTAATCCCAGTAAGGGCATTTATTTGTATGATGATACAGATATTTGTTCCTGAGTCATGGGTGTTTTCTATGTATTTAAGTATTTGTATATTATATATATCGTTGTCTGAGTACCCACAACACAAACCTTCTTGAGCTTACTGTGGGACTTAGTCAATCTGTGTAAGAATGTCCTATAATATTTATTTATTTATAAATATTCCCCGGCTGCAGCTTTTAATACTTCCCTATACACCATTTTCCGCTATTAATAAAAGTAATGATTGGTCAATAAAAGTTTTTATTGGCTATATAAAATTATACCTATATGTCAAACCTCTCAAAGTGTAACTTTGTTTTACTTGCTGCAATTAGGCCATTTCGTGACACTTTCTTCTTTACTTTCTTATAATGCATATTTTCTCATTTATATTTACGTATAAAAATATATAATTTTACTCATACTGTAAAGAAATAAAATATAAATAGACATATATCATTAGTGTCTCCGCCCTTTAAGACGTCTGGTCCCTATTTTTGCTCCATTACACCACTAATCGTATGGGATTCCGCCCGGATGCCTGTCATTAATAGCGTGTAACCCTCTGCGACAATCAAATAAAGGATACGTTGGGCAAACGTAGGGTTAATGGTTATATATCATCAGTTAGATGGCCTTCTAATATCGTTCAGCCAGGTTTTAGCTGCCACCTAATTTTACGGCACAAAGCACATTTTACGCTACATACAATTTATGATGTAGAGATAAAAAAAATACATAATTCATAAAATTCATATCATTCTTACCGATTAGAAATTAAAAACAATAGTTATTTACGATACAAGTGCGGAAAGGAGGAAATTCGAAACGAGTGGCGATAAATTAAAACACGACCGTAGGGAGTGTTTTAAATCGTCACGAGTTGCGAATTACCTATTCGCACGTGTATCGTACAGCGTTTTACAGTACATATGGCCCTTTAAACTTTTGACATCGCACGAAAAGTGCTATTTTACGCACTAGTGCGGGAAAATAGGACCATATGTACTGTAAAATATATTTTATCACTTTCACGTAGTAAATTGAACAATATGGATTTAATCGACCTTAAAATTAGAGCTAGTTATAAACCATTTAAAATCGCATGCCTTAAGAGGCCCACTGATTACCAGTTCGCCGGACGATAATTAGCCTGTCAGTTAAACCGTAAATTTGACAGCTCCGACCAACTCTGACAGGCTGATGTCTAATAATAATCTGTGAGCCCCTTAACGCACAAATGTACAAAATAAGAAATCATAATGATAAAACCTGCTAATTTTAGAAGCCTCAAAAATGTTGAGAACAGCGCCATCTGCCGAATTTTCCTTGAACTTTTCATTTACATCTCTGCAACATGGAAGCTTTGTACACAACAAAGCTAAGTTTTTGAACTGCTCATGTAGTACCAATTCTAATAAGGCAGATGTCTCTGAAATCAATTGTAGTGTTTTAAGAATATTTGACGTCGAGAAATTGTAAGATCTACACCTCATATTTATTATTATGAAAATACCACCAATTTTATTCGAGCAGTGATTTAAGATCAAAGCAGAAATAACAAACGAAATAAATTTCAAGTACCTACTTACAAAACATACCTAGATAAGGTTAGATGGGGTAAGAAGACCACTGGGGCAAGACAAACACTTGTAGGGAAAGCTCATACTTTTTCTCTTGACCCGGGTAAAATAAACTATGTTTCACATACCGCACATGACCTTAGTAGTATTATAAATAAAATATAAGTTAAAAACACTTAATGTTATTAAAATATTCAGGTATGTTTCAGTTATTTTGCAAATTAAGGTCACGCCGTAAATCAAAACAATTATTATAATCATGCGACTAAATCTCCTTCAGTAAAATACAAAGAAAACCTTCAAGGTATAATCAATATCAGACTCAAGTACAACTAGGTCAATTACGGATTCTTGCTATAATATATACATATTAATATAAAATACATATACATATAAACAGTTGAACATCAACAAAGATGGTTGGATCGATGAATGTCTCAATCGTGCTAATTCATGCTTTTACATTCATATAGAACTCAACCAGATATGCAAAACTCACTTTTACTACCATTTTCATTCATTCACCTTCATCCATTGAAAACGGACCATCCATCGCTGGGTAGCCATTCTCATGTTTTAAAAACAAATCCAGAATATCTCTGACCCCGTTATCCAGAATAACCAAAGGTATTTAAAGATCTCACTTATAATGGTTCTTTATTAAAGATTTCTCAGTAATAGTAGCCCTGGACGGTGTCATATTGATGTCAAAATGAAACATGCGCAGTACAAAGCTACCCCAAAAGGACTTATCTCATTAGGAATCTTAAAGAAGTTACACTCTTTTGGTTATAAGGCATATATCAACGCATGCGCTTTCAGCGCCTACTGTGTATCTGTTATGTAGTTTCATGTACCAAATATCTTTCTAGATTTTTTAATTAAGCTGTTACTATATACTAGTTAGCCATATCAATTTAGATATCGCGTAGCGTATAACGAATTACCAGAAAATTAAATGTTAAAAAATTAAAAACAAATAACATATCAGTGTTTTTAAGTGTTTTTTCTATCTTCAAGTTTTCTATGTGAGTTTAAGATTTGTAGTGATAGTGCAAGGATCTACATCAACAGGTTGGTGTCATTTTATGTTTAAATGTCAAATGTAGATGTATTTTACTAGGTTCGGGTGGGTGTTACTCCAGACTGGGTGCGTGGGCGTAACATCTGGTAGACTTGGCGTGGGTGGAATCCAAATCAATTGCAAAAGCTTGGGAATAAATAAGGGCCCAGGAGGCGAAAATTACCTTGGGTGATCTTATAACACTGGTGAGGTTTTCTCGAGAGTAGGTATGATTTATATTTGCTTGTGATTATAAAGTAACAAACGTAACTGGTGACCGAAGAGCTGGCGGCTACCTCGCACAACGTATCAGCATTGCGATACAGCGGGGAAATGCCGCCAGCATCCTTGGTACAATGCCTCAGGGGCCTATTTTAGATTTAAGCTAGTTATTAATTTCGTATTTAATTTAGTAGTACCACTGTATATATTTTATATGTAAATAAATGATTTAAAAAAAGTAACAATGCTAACAATAATATTTGATGCAAAATATCCTAAAATATCTTAAAATTCTATGAAGTATTAGTACGCTTAGCCAAGCCAAATTTTCAATCTGGAGATGTTTTCGAGTTTTATCATAGGTAGCTCGAAGCATCTGTGGGAGCTTGGGAGTAACAGTTATATTATTAGTAAATATCGATCCGAATAAAGTGACGAAGCAAGTAAAAACTACCTTTATTTTCAAGTGCGTAAAGACGCGTCCATGATTTAATTTGTCCTTGTAGAATAAGACCTTTAGACTACAGTTGGTTCATAAACATTGAGGAGGAGAAATAAGTCCTCGACTCTCTAAACGACCTCGCTCCAGTTTCGGGCGCAGCGCACATCCTCCTGCGTCCTCAGACCAGTGCGATTTTTTTTTGGAAATATTTCACATAATGTCCGTCTAAGCTAAGTTTGCACCAACTTGAGTAGAACATACTGAGTGAGTGTCGTTATAAAAAAATTGGCATAGATCTAGAAACGATATGCATTCGATGTGTCAGTGTCTAAAGTGACGTTTTTGTTTGAAGAAACGTCAGTTTTGATACCGATATATCTAATCCATATCTCATAGCTGGGTGCTCGGGAAAACCCCTTGCCCCGTGCCCTTCAGACTTTTTAAAAAGTAATAAATATTTGACACCAAGGCACGGACACCTAGCGCTGGTGGCCTAGTGGTTAGAGCGTGCGACTTTCAATCCGGAGATCGCGGGTTTAAATACCTGCTTGTACCAATGAGTTTTTGGGAACTTTATGTACAAAATATCATTTGATATTTACCAGTTGCTTTTCGGTGAAGGAAAACATCGTGGGAAAACCGGGCTACCTAATCCCAATAAGCCCTAGTTTCCTTTCCAGGTTGGAAGCCCCGGTGGCAGTCGCTTTCGTAAAAACTAGTGCCTACGTCAATTCGTGGGATTAATTGTCAAGCGGACCCCAGGCTCCCATGTGCCGTGGCAAAATGCCGGAATAACGCGAGGAAGAAGAATATGAAGGACACGATAGCTAGGATTAGGCAGCTAACTTTTTAATAACAAAAATTCCGTGAGTCACAGCCATAGACAGATTTTCGACTTAAAATACGTGACCAGTTTCAATATATATTATTTAATAAATTAGGTACAAGTTAGCGAATATGTCAGTGTCAAACTTGTGGTAAGGCTACTGCGTGTAAAGGCTAAATAATTGTTACTTAGCAGCATAGACTTAGCAGCCTCTGACTGCTGAACTTGTAACCGCGTTCTCGTAAATAAATAAAAAATTGTTTTGTTTTTTTGGGTCATTCATAAAAAAATACCATTCATGTGGGACGATAACGCTTTGCCTCTTTCATGTTCGTACCCTCCATTATGAAACACGCAAAGTGCATCCAAAGTACACAGGAATTTCATTAGTGCTCGGAAATCAATATTGGATAGGTTTCCAGTCTATTTCACTAAACGTCTTAACTCCATTGCATTTCCCTGGCGCTTACTACATTATTCTCCTGAAGCGCAGTTTTTGGGTCGGCGCCCCGTGTCCTATATCCACGTGCGTCATAACAAGCTCCCGTTACGCTCATTAGCGTTGTTGCAAATTGCACTTTCCGGTGTGCATGTAAAGTTTAAATTGCAAGCACTTGTTGCGTGTTGATACGAGGTTGTGATAGTTGATCGTCATCGTTTGAGTTTGGAAGGGTGGATGAATGGAAAAGGTATTAATTTCGTGTGGGTAAACGGCTATGAGATAACGTAACGCATACATAATCCTTTGGGTTTGATAGCTGATATGACTAATAAAGTATGATGAGATTAGGTACATCGGTTTACAAAAATAAAAACCGGCCAAGTGCGAGTCGGACTCGCAAACGAAGGGTTCCGTACCATTATCTATAAAAATGGTCACCCATCCAAATACTGACCCCGCCCGACGTTGCTTAACTTCGGTCAAAAATCACGTTTGTTGTATGGGAGCACCACTTAAATCTTTATAGGCCAAGCAATTATTATATTATTCTGTTTTTAGTATTTGTCGGCGACAGAAATACGTCATCTGTGAAAATTTCAGCTGTTTAGCTATCACAGATCACGAGATACAGCCTGGTGACGGACGGACGGACAGCGGAGTCTTAGTAATAGGGTCCCGTTTTTACCCTTTGGGTACGGAACCCAAAAAATCGATGAAAAGATGTGATTGCGTTTAAAATAAAATATCTGGGAGACCGAGCTTTGCTCGGAAAACACATAATAACTCAAAAATGCGCGTTTTCCCAGAGATAAGACCTAGCTAGATCGATTTTTCGACCCCGATATAGCAAACCCATATATAGCAAATTTCATCGAAATCGTTTCCGAGATCCCCAAAATATCTATCTAATACCTTTAAACGAGCAATTCTTGTTTATTTATATAGGTACTCGTATATATTTTTGAGTTTTTATACCGGGTGTGGCCTGTAATATGAGCAAAAAATTAAACTGTAGGCTGTACTCCTCATACTGACTAACATTTTGTTCAGCGACTTTTAAAAATAACTTGTGGTTTGATTTTTAATACACTTTAAAGTTTATTCTAAGACGCAATGTATTGCGAATTTTGTTTTGTTTAAGGCGTGACAAGCAACGTCAATCACAATGATATGGCGTGGCGATGGCGTCCATTGAAGATAATAATTATTTTGTATGAAAAATAGGGAGTCTAAATAATTCATAATTTTTAAAAGTTGTGGAACAAAAGTGTCACCGTTTGAGGAGTACAATCTATGTTTTAATTAAGTATTTGCTCATGTTACAGGCCACACCCGATATGTTTTCCGAGCAAAGCCGAGGTCTGCCAGATATTGAATAAATATCTGGAAATATATACCGGGAAAGCACCACGTTAACCACGTGATCATCGATCAGCCGTCATAGAAAATGACATGTCCGACGCCCCGTCCTGGGCCCGGCCCGGTCCAGCGTGAGTCATCCTTAATCCTAACGTAATTGCTACAGAAACATGCGGCACAGTCTCTTAGGGTATTCCACCTGTCCAATTTCATTGTCCAATGAGTATTTGGGTCTCAAATTTTGCTCAGTGAGAGTAAAACGCACATTGGACCAGAAATTGGAAAGGTGGAATAATAATATCAGCCTATATACGTCCCACTGCTGGGCACAGGCCTCCTCTCATGCGCGAGAGGGCTTGGGCTAGAATAGTCCCCATGATAGCCCAATGCGGATTGGGGACTCCACATATACCTTTGAATTTCTTCGCAGATGCAGGTTTCCTCAAGATGTTTTCTTTCACCAAAAAGCTAGTGGTAGATATCAAATGTTATTACGTACATAAGTTCAGAACAACTCATTGGTGCGAGCCATGATTTGAACCCACGTATTAAACTCCATTGCGCGTCGTGTGACCGCATATTCAAGACAAAGTTTGGTTTTGCGAGCCACATTAGGGCATTTCATAATCCGGATAAGAATTGTTGATGGAGTCGCCATTGCCGGATACGATAACGAAGGAAAAGATGAACCCACGACCTCCGGATTGAAAGTCGGACGTCATATCCACTCGGTCACCACCCCTTACCACCAACTCTAGACCTCGGCACCAACCTTAATTAAAAACACTCCGGGAAATGAAAGTCGTTCTGTACCCGTCTGGTCATAAAGAAAAGGGACCGGACCTTTATTAAAATCGCTTACTGACGCATCTCTAGCATTAAGGTACAGTTTCTATGCTGCAATATTGCTGCAGTATTGCTGCCGACTGCATTTCTGACATCACCGGCAGTGTTTTCTGACAGGCCAATGATCATTAACACATTCAGTGCCAACGTGTACTACGAGCTACGAGCGTAGCATAATAGCCGATGATAAGGGAAAAACGGTATGTAGCAAAAAGCGCCTACGAACAGAGGACCTAGGAGAGCCTAGTGGATCGCTGGCAATGAATGTATTAGGGTACCCTTCTGATTTAGACTACACCAGCATTACTGCTGCCGCGTAAAATTGCTGCCGACTGCACTGCCGATACAAATGTCGAAAGTCCGGTTATCGACATTGATTTTGACATTTGCGGCAGCAAAACAGCAGTAATGTCAGTGGGGAGACACTCCTGACTTCGGGTAAACTCGACTCCGTTCGGTTCAGCATTGCTCCGAGCGATTAGGGTTGGCGCCACGTGACGTCTTTTTGCGTGCACGACCACAGATATGATAATGACTTGAATTTTGACGACCCTGAATAGCCAAAAGGGAAAGTGCCATACATTAGAAAGGGAGCATGATTCGTCCCTGCCAGACATCGGCTTTGTAGGAACTTAGGAAGTGTCCTTTCAGTACGGTAGTAGGTACTATTATTTATTCTGTGGTAATGTCTCGTAATACTGCAGCAGTAACACTGATGCAGTCTGAATCCGAACGGTTCTTTAACGCGTTGCCAATAACGTCAAGAAAGTCACGTAAAACCTCGAGAAAAGTTCTTCAACGCGTATCTTTTATGTCTTAAGGTAACGGCGGCTATTAACGCGGGTATCAAAATCGACGTCTAACACCGCGGTGTTTACAAATACGCATTTTGCAAGCAAATAGATTTATTCCCTAAGAAATAAAGCATACACAAAACAAGCTCATTCATAGGTATATCGTGCCCATTAGTGAGCATTTGTGTGAGGGTAACAAAAAACTCGCGATTTGTCAGTTTGTGCGACGGCGGCGCAAGAGCCGGTTATTCCATACAGACGCGTGACGCCACAGTTAAGTGCACTCCAATCTTACTTAGTGTTTTACGTAATAGTTATGGCAAATAAACTAGTGCAATGCCTTTTAAGAGGTTGTGTATTGTTTTCTACACGATTTTGAATTACTTTTAACTTAGTTTTTGACCGGGAAATACGTTTAAAATGGAAAATAAAATGCAGCGGTGATAGGCGCCAATTACTTCTGTGGTAAGTAATTCCGTGGTATGCCACGGTAATAGAAAAAGTGGTAGTTTTGTTATTTACTCTTTAGTTTTGGTACAAATTATCAGTTTTATAATGTCTTTTATTTATTCCAATCTTGATCTATTCACGCTATTAAAGAGCTATTTCCGTGGTATGGAAAGTATTCAACTAACCCTTAATTTTTAACAAAAACTTCAGCACCGATTTCCTTGTTTCTATGGGAACCCTTAATCTGTCAACTTTTTCTTATTATGAGATAAAACCTAAAATTTACTTGCCGGTTATGTGATTTTCTCTTTACAAGAAGCTTGTAATATACGTGTTTGATTTTATTTGAAGAACCATCTATGTTTAATTCTTTTTATGGGTCGGAATTAGGTTTAATCAAACTCCAAATTAAGCCTATTACCGATGGTATGATCAGATTACCCTCGGTGATAAAATGTATAGAAATCTATTACCGACCCAGACAAATATCGAATGGGTCGCTAATAGGCTCTTAAAGAGTTATCTATTACCGAGTGACTATTTGGTATTGTATTTTTGGTATTTTTAAACATACTCCTATAGTTTTATTTTTTATTTTGTGTCATTATTAAACTTAATGGCACAAACATAATATACAGAACCCACATCATTATTATTGTTTTAACCCTCGGTATTAGGTTTCGAATTTTGAGTTTGGTTTCTATTAACGAGTGCAGAAAAATCATGCCAATTGTACCCTCGGTAATGAAAGCTCAATTCGCGATAATAGAATCACAGCCTGTCCCTTGCCACGGTAATAGAGGATTGGGTCATTTTGGCTTCAAAAAATATTTTAATACATATAATAAGCCAAAATGAATCCAAAAACGTGTGAAACGGAAAGTTCATTAAATGCTCTGATGTAAAAAAAATATTCCTGGCTGTTAGACAGCATTGATACCCTTAACTTTTAGATCTCTTTTGAAAAGTTCCTTAACTACCACGGTAATAGGTGCCTTTACCTTATTCAGACGTTTGCTTTGTCGAAGTTTCATTAAAACAGTCCGCTTTGACCTAGATCAGGAAACATTCTTCTACGATTCCAAATAAAGTTACATTTACCTTTTATCTCAGAAGGTTGAAACTAACTTAAAAATTTAATTAGGTTATGTCAATCAGATCTCATTGTGACATCAGTTCCTCGTGTTTTGAGATGCGCTTTAAGTAATAAGATATGAATAAGTAGCAAATATTGACGTACGAATGCGCTCCAAGATAACCTAACAGGGATATGCAGTTGAAGCTACTTAATACGATCTCGGTTAATACGATTTCCCGTGTATTATGCCATTTATTTACCGTGTATTGCCGTGTATTTGGGTAATGCAGGTGCTGGGCATCCCTGCGTTCCCTTAATTCCGTCCCAGGCGGTGTAATGTATGTTACACCATAAATCGTCTGCAATAGACGTAAAGGCCAATGATGATGCCATTTTACTTTATACTGGAACTTTTTTAGAAGTACATTTTCAGAGCCAACAGGAGTGGTCATTTCTCCATACAAACGTACTCGACTGTTTCCTCCTTGGGTTTTGAAGCTGGAGCAATGATTTTTTCAACACAGATTAATATTGTCAATATCTGTGTCGGACCGTTTAGCTTTTTTTGATATTTTTGTTTTTTAAGGCGCTAGAGCCCTTCAAAAATGGCCAAAATGGCCTAATTGACTATGCCGCAATGAGAGGCGTGGTATTCAAAACTGATATCAATTAGCCAAAAAAGCAAAACGGTCCGACACAGATCATTTCATAACCATTTAGATTTCCAAATTTGGTTACGATTGGTTAAGTTTTGGAGGAGGAAACAGTCGAGTACGAAACCTCGATTTTTGAGATTTTTACGCAGGATTTTTGGCCTTGTCCTTATTGCACTAGTTTTAGGAGCCGCTTCCGTTAGTGAGACGGGTATCTTCTTTTTCCTGGCGTTATCCCGGCATTTTGCCACGGCTCATGGGAGCCTGGGGTCCGCTTGACAACTAATCCCATGATTTGACGTAGGCACTAGTTTTTACGAAAGCGACTGCCATCTGACCTTCCAACCCTGAGGGGAAACTAGGCCTTATTGGGATTAGTCCGGTTTCCTCACGATGTTTTCCTTCACCGAAAAGCGACTGGCAAATATCAAATGATATTTCGTACATAAGTTCCGAAAAACTCATTGGCACGAGCCGGGGTTTGAACCCGCGACCTCCGGATTGAAAGTCGCACGCTCTTACCGCTAGGCCACCAGCGCTTATAGTGAGACGGGTATATTTACCTAAAATATTTAAACCTCAGCTCCTGTTTCGTCTTAAATCTGCGCGGTGGTATGGCTATAGTGGTATGGCCCCCCTTCCCTCTATTGCTGTGAATATGTGGATGAACCCTAACTTGAGGGTTGGTTGCACTTAACCGTTTGTCATTGTTATAAAAGCGTTCATAACATTTTATGTAATGGGAAGTTTCATAGTTGATTGGTCAGCTGAGTAACGTGCAACGGGCTCCAAAATGAGTTCCGCCCTGTACCTACCCTTTTTACAAGCTTTTATTTAGTTTCTTCTTTTATCAAATCTTGCAAGTTTTGATCCACTTCCCATGACAATGCAATATTATGGTGTCATAGAGCTGATCTGATGATGGAGACAGGAGGTGGCCATAGGAACTCTGTGATGAAACAACGCAACCTAATAAAATTGTGGTAGGGGTTCTTAGAATTGTCTCGATGAGTATTAGTTGTCTGTTGTAAGAAAAGCACAGTCAGAGATAAAGCTTGTACCAAAACCTAAAACTCATTTAATGGGAAGTTTCATAGTTGATTGGTCGGCTCTAAAATGATTTCCGCCCTGTACCTACCGTTTTTGCTCTCGTAACTTGGGCAGCAACCGGACATTTCATCCGAAGTTACCGTTTCCATTTCCTCCTGCCGGTCGGCGGCGGCAGTCGAAACGCGAGCGCCGCGGTGGGCGGCCGTTTCCGAAAGAACCGGGCAGTGGAAACGCGGCAAAATGGATTTGACCATTACCAGGCATTTTAGTTTGGACGATGTTAGTACATATTGTTAAAGGGTTTTTAAGTAACAAAAAAAATATTTTTATCTATTATCTTATTTTTAAGAGAAAGTGGGTTTTCTGATTTTTTATTAAAAAGCCGAAATACTTATGTTTTTCGTTTTATTTAGTTTAATGTTAATATCTTCATTTGTTCACACAAAGTTCATTATTTTGTATGTTATTGATTTGCAAGTATGACGTTTATAATTATTAATAAATGATTTGCGTTGACGTCATACGTCAGTAATTAATCATGTTTATTAGTGAAACTGTCTCTATTGTATTATTATTAGATATTTAATTAGGTCATATCCACAAAGAGTACAAAAATAAGCGTAAAAGATACTTAAATTAAAAATCTACATTTCTAAAACTTTCTTTTATTAATTAATATAAAAATAGTTATTCTGAGCACGGTTCAATCCCTAATCGATCATTTTTCTTTCGTTCGTTAAGTCAAAAACAAAAATATTTAATAATTTCACAATGCATTATTTTTTGTTCTTTCAATCTTAAAATCTTTCATTAAGAAGATGACTATATCAACACGAAATATTATTCTCGTATTTTGCGCAGTAAGCTTTCATTCCAGAATCTTTATGTTCGCCATAATTTTTGGTTTATTCGTATTTAATGAAGTACAACTTACTACCTCTCATTTCGAGGTTGATCCGTTTTTTGGATTGATTTGCCTTGGCCAATTATTCCATGCTAACACGACGGTTCTTTCGAGGTGATAATACAAGGGCCGTCACTCTTCATTCTTCTGATTTTCTTTCTCCATCTGTGACTATAGTTACCGCCATACCAACTGGCTGAGATCAAAATGCTATATCCTTTACCCTTGTTAAGACCAACCAAGAATGAAAGAGATGTCATTATGACCTCAGTCGCGAGTTGGTGTTGCGGCTACTATAATTAAACGTCGAGCTCTGTGTGCTTCAACGTTAAGCGTTCGACGTTAAGCGTGTAAAGGCCAGACCACCTGTGGCCATCACGTATAATTACGTCGGAGGGGCTGACTTGCAGCGAATGTGGCCGCACATTTGCTGCAAAGATTGGCTACGTCAGTCACCTGAGAGCGCACCAGCGATGCTCTCAGCGGTAGAAAGGCAGTAGCTGAAGCCGGAAACGGCTAGGAGATGATGATGATGATGACTATAATTAAAATTTTGTTCCAGTCGTCAATGCGAAGCGGAGCGTTAGCAGCGATGGAGGCGGAGCCAGACCTCAGCACCTTCGAGAACAAGTCGGGGCTGGCCGAGGATATGAAGTTTCTCGCGTCCATGCCCGAGCTCTGTGACGTCACGTTCCTCGTCGGAGACACCAGGGAACCGGTGTGTGCTGTGAAGGCTGTGCTGGCTGCGAGGAGCAGGTATTTCTCTCCCTCTTTTACTTTAACGTTTATCCGAAATGCATCCTCGTTTGCTGCTTAGTAGCCCAGGATCCGCGATGCCTCCTACCTCTATCTCAGTTGAGAATTAGTAAGAAAGTGACATGCTAGAGCTCTGTGACGTCACGTTCCTCATGGGTGACATCAGGGAGCCGATGTGTGCTGGGAAGGCTGTGCTGGCTGCGAGGAGCAGGTATTTCTCTCCCTTTCTTACTCTTCTACTTCCTCGGTCCCTGATTGCTGAGGATCGTGACCATGTTGCTTCGTTTCTCTTACTTCCGTTTTTCTTACTCAGGCGTTTTTCTTAATTAAATTCTCGTACTGGCTGAATAGCTTTCTCCCAAGCATTTTCCACTTGCAATCGACATTATTCGATCGATCTTCTGACAGTCATTAATCGACTATTATCTTGTTGGCCATTTTTGATTCAAAACAGCGGGTGAGCTTAGCGGGTGAGGGCTCCAAAAATTATGCGAACACAATTGTATTATACAAGATACTAAAACCTCGCGTATAATATTTTGAACTCCTCACCCGCTTAACCTCTCCTCCTGACTGTATTAGTAATGCGTAAAGGTATTTGCTGAGTCTCATAAACCTAATTACGAGTACATTAAATATGTAAGATTCTCTCTAAATCTTAAAAGATTAATTGAGATTTATCTGGCATACGGTATACAGGTATGGTAGTCGTTAGTACAGCATAGGTAGGTAGATCGTTTTTTTCCGGACATAATAAATATATTCTTTAATTACTTTTTTACCGCCTCAGCCTCACATTTCAATACATTGCTCTATTTCCGTCTTGGGATTGGTTTTAGAAAAGATTGATCGTGCTATATGAAAAACGTGAAAACAATATTGATTGTGTAGGTACTTACCGATGTCTAGAGTAAAGAGCTATTATGGAAGTATTTTCTTTGCTAATAAAGTTAACGTCATCCATATTATAAATTGGTAGGTAAGGTAAATTGATATAGATATTCTAAATGTAGAGGCAGGAGACAATCTAAATGCAGATTTATATATAGTGCATACAAACTTAATATAATATACATACCTAGAAACAAAACATTATTAAATAACTAACCTACAAAACTTAAAAACTAAATCTAAAAATAAATAAATTATATTTCTAATAATATCTTGGAATATACAATGAAACTTTTCTACAATAAAAGACATTTTTACAATAATAATTATTGTAGAAAAGTTTCATTATTTATATTCCAAGAAATAGTTATTTTATAATTTTTTTAATTTTGAAAAGGAGATATCACATTTTTTACATTAAATAATACAATTTTAAACGTATTTAAAAACAGTTGTACGGTAGAAAGAAGAGAAATCTAAGCTTCAAGGATGGGTGTTCCACATAAATAATAGAAATAATTATACATATATTCATCGTTAAGTTATATACATAATTTTCTTCTTTATTTGAAACATAATGGCCGTTGTATTATTAAATATCAAAAACTACAAACAAAGCTTTTCGCAAAAACAATGTTTAATTCCAAACAAATGCGCTGTAAAAGCTTGTTATCCATTTTTATGCGGAAAATTCCAAAGAAGAAATTCCCTCTAGCCAAGAATTGGAGCACTAGACCCGTATTCTGATTTTACAATTTGTTAATGTTTTCATATTGTTATGCTACAACTTTAAAGGTACCTACCGTTCGATTTAGACTACCTACCACAACCATACTGCCGCGAATGTAAAAAATCTGGGCGTAATATCGGTCTTGACATTTGCTGTAGCAGTGAAGTCAGCAGTAATGTCGCACTGCAATACTGCAGTGCAGTAAGAGTGACATTCCATTTCCAACTGCAGCTGCAATACTGTTCATTTTACTATGGAAACGCGTCGCTGTCATTGTCAATTTCCATAGTAAAATGAACAGTATTGCAGCTGCAGTTGCAAATGGAATGTCACTTTAATGATGTCAACTGCATTATAGGAAAAGTCAAATTTAGTATCCTCCTTGCGTCGTACTGTACAATATTGAGGGGTACCTCCCTTTTGAATCACTTTCTCTCTCACATCTATGCATCTTTCTCCATCTGATTCTGTCGTTGGCGGTGTGGAGAGCCATGTGAGTCAAAAGCGGTGTGGATCTGGTCAGACCAACGTATTGGACTGCGTCCACGTCCAGCCCTTTTCCCATCGACTTTGCCGGTCACAAAAAGCTTTTCGAGGTTGTCAGACGATGACCTTCCTTGCTATATGTCAGAATTATTCAAGGAGTCTGCGTAGACATTTAACTTAGACATTTGCGTAGACTTTAGGAATGTCTTGAACGATCGACTGACCGCCGACTGAATTGCTGCTGCAAAAGTCAAAATCGATGATGGTGCCCAGATTTTGTCAGGATTGTGAGGGACTTGGAGAGCGTCAGGGTATTTTAGAAACCGCAATTTACCAAAGAAGCTAGCTAAATTTTTCGAGTTGGATAGAGGAAAGGGAAGGCTGTAGGTACAGCGTATTGTGTGGTATTGTGGAGAGAGTAGGGGTAAGTCGAAAGCTTTTGGAATAAGACGTTGCGTGGCGCGGTATCTACTTAGTCTGTATCCAAACCGTAACAGACTCTAAAATCAGAATACTGCTCTTTTATACTTATTCTATATAGTTGTTGTTGGCGTAACAAGGTGCTTTGTATTGCCGGATTAATTAGGCAATGGGAACTTGGAAAATACAAGTTATTCCAAAATTACCGAATTTCTTAATTAAAGCACGAAACGAGTAACAAATTAAAGTTTGCGAGGAATAATTGGTGATGTGGTGACGACCGGTCTGGCCTAGTGGGTAGTGACCCTGCCTGTGAAGCCGATGGTCCTGGGTTCGAATCCCAGTAAGGGCATTTATTTGTGTGATGACATGACACAGATATTTGTTCCTGAGTCATGGTTGTTTTCTATGTATTTAAGTATTTATATATTATATATATCGTTGTCTGAGTACCCACAACACAAGCCTTTTTGAGCTTACTGTGGGACTTAGTCAATCTGTGTAAGAATGTCCTATAATATTTATTATAAAAATTATGATGAATTATTTTCTTCCATTAAGTTGTCATTATGCAAAAATATTCAAAGTGATTTTTTTAAATTAATTACGATATAGGTATCTCGTTCTGGTAAAATATTCTTATTTAAAATAAAAGGTAAGTATAAAAAATATTTATTCACCTTTGGACGTTACACCCTTGTACACATTCATTATATTTTCTCTGTGTTATGTACTTTGTGCAAATTTTGCTCGTATTTTCGTTAAATTTGATTGTGAATTAGGTACCTAAGAATCGTCACGTCGAGAGAAAAGTCACTTAATAATTACTATATAAAATATCTGTAATCTGAAGTATTTAGCTAATAATAAAATAAATTAATCATAAATCTAGCCCTAAATTAGCCTGAGGCATTGTTCCCAGGACGTCTTAGCTAATATCTGGATTTCCGAGCTTTGCTCGGAAAACATGTGAAAACACAAAAATAGGCGTTTTCCCAGATATAAGATCTAGCTAGATCGATTTATCGCCCCCGACAACCCCCATATAGCAAATTTCATCGAAATCGTTAGAGCCGTTTCCGAGATCCCCGAAATATAATAAATAAACAACAATTGCTCGTTTAAAGATAATTATAATTTATAAAGTCACAAGTTGTCAAATACTCGTATACACATGGAAAAGATACCTACTTGGTATCGGAACTGAACTGATTGAAATAGTTACGAGAGGTTTTGCGGCAGGAGACATCAAAACCTATTTACTTATAATCATTTTTACTCCCAATATTTACAGAAAATACCTATACATTTAATGGTAAATATGATCAGTCTCCTAGTTCCAGTTTACCATAATTATTTACAAATTCTTCAAAATCCTTTTGCGACGCGTCGTCGACTTGAGGACTCTTATCCCTTCTGCGATTGACGGATTTCCATGAAATCGTGGATTTTCTTTGGAAATTGGGTCTTTTTTTTTTACATCGACGAACACGGCGCGCCGCGGCGCTTTGACGTTGGGATATTAAAAATTTCTACTTTTATCTTTTCAAGGCAGAAAAATCTCACAGATTAAGCATAATGTAGAACGTGACAACGTAATAAAATAATATTATCAGGATCGAACAGAATGATTTCTTTTACCTATGTTAAATTCGAACATTTATTATCTACCTTATAATGAGAGAGTAATAAATACTAAATTAGTTCTAAGTCATAATAGTTGACACGAATCCAAGCTTGGCTTGCAATTATAATCAACTAACTGACATACATTGTTTATTATATGTTGTCAGCCATTTTAAAATGTTCGTTATCTCTCGTTTGGGGGTTACACGAATGTAGCTTGTTAGTGTTGGTTAACATTTGACTCTTTTGAGTTCTCTGCTTTGAGAATCGACTCTTTTCAAACTTTCTTTTCAACTTATTAGAGACCCGCGTTTATTTTAGAAACTGAGGTAGCAAAAATAAAAGAATTAACAAAATAATTAAACTAAAAATTAAAATTAAAACTAAAACTAAACTCTAACAACTATATACACATATTTACAGATAAAAAATGGGAGCTAGCTCGGCGCCGGATGGTAGGGTGCCCAGAAGGCTGGTGGCATTGCCGCGCTGAATGGCAATGCCAATTCGTTGGGCAAGGAAGTACCCAGCCCTCTGGTCACCCGTAGCATCATTTAGAAACTTGAATTATTATTTTCAGAGACCTCTTAATTTTCTTTAGCCCAGTTTTTTTACTGTTAATTTAGATAGAAGCTGTCAAATTTTTGACATGGTCTTTATTCGGACGATCCTTATGAGTTGGAGCTAAAAAAAGACTCAACAAACGACTCGACTCGGGATTAAGACTCCGTTTTTAGAGAGTTTACCTCGTGAAAACTAGTCTAGTTAATAATAGACTCAAAAGACTCGAGTCCCTATCAACAATACCCCTTGTCCAAAATTACCAAACGCGCTAGAGCAATGTCAAGTATTCAGTCATAAAAGCGATGGACATCATTCTTAACATGACTCGACCGTACTAAATGCGGCTACCCGTCCGTCCCACGCCCTCTCAGCGGTCCACAAAAGCCGAGACATAAAATATATGTTAATTTACTGCTTTTAAATCTAAAACAAAGAGTAATACGGCTCTTCTGAGGGTCTTTATTACATTTTCATGGAAAGTTGTTTAACAAAGATGGTTATTAAATTGCTCTAGGACGGCAAATTATTATGGTATGTCCTCGGTGGAATTTATTGCCTGAAACACAACAGTCACTAGGCAGAATATATTCAATCTGACTATTTATTAACTAAGTACCCCCAAATGTCTCACACGTTTGAGCATTGTAATATGTGAATATTGCTAGTGTGGAATTTATTGAAGTAAGGTCTCTTTTTCATGGAATCTATCCGTTTTTAGCAGGTACGGTCTTCTGCAGGATCCAGTTTAGTAGGTATACTCTGGCACACCCACCTTTTCAGTGGAAAATCAAAAAAATAAGGGCGCGAAGGGTCGACCTCCCGTAGAAAATTTTGAATTTCGTGCCTTTTTCTTCTGATATAGTGTGTGTGCTTGAGTATAGTTCCATAATCATCATCATCATTAACTTAAGAGTTATTGTCTTGTCGGTGGAGTATCTTCCAGCTTTCCCTATCTTGCGCCAGTTCTTTGACTTTTTGATAGTTCCGTTCGAATTTTTTTATTCTGCTTTGCCACTACAAACTAGATGATATTGTCCAGTAAAAAAACAGGAAGTGAGAAAATAGGAGTGTTCCCATTAGCTCCCTGCATACCCGCTTTCTCTGAATGTACAGTCGCCATCAGATATATCGGAGCGTCCAAGGTGTTCACAATATCTGAACACGCACTCTAACGCCTTGACAATAGAGGCGTGCTCAAATATTAATGACCACCTTAACCGCTTCGATATATCCGGTGGCGACTGTACCCAGTATTCTCATTCTTATTGCTGTACCGCATTAAGATGCAAACGAATGTGTGTGAACACACGAATGATTTTTACGGGATCTAGTAAAAAACATGTAAAAAGCCGATCCCGCAGAATTGGACCTCAATGGGTTATTACCATTATTATTTGTTTCAGGGTATTCCAAAAAATGCTATACCAAGCGCCGAGCCCTCAAAGGAAGAAGGAGCCTGCCCCTCGTGAAAATAAGCTGCGGCTATTCCTGAAACGATCTTCGGAACCGCTTCTTAACCTTCAGAATGCAGCACAGCAGGTATTTATCGTGGCAGTTTCTTTAAATGCAAGTGTGTGAATGTTTTATGTGACCCTTGCGATAAATAAGTATATAATATAATATAAGCAGTGATTTTGTTGTGATCATACCTTGATGGGTCAATTTGTGGGTCACAATGAACAACTTTTACTATGTAGCAAACACCGAAAACGCAAAAATTTTCTGTCTTAAACATCGGCGATATGATAATGCTTCCTGTGGAACAGCAAATTTTTTAAACAATTTCGGAGTTAGCTCCATAGTGAAATTTGTTCAGTAGGTTCTACATATTCGCTCCTCACAGTATGATCTAACCTAACAAATTAAAATCATACTGTATCTACAGGGTGTTTTTTCAACCTACAGCAATATCTTGCGATATAATTATACCATTCTTAATGAGCAACTTTACTTTGGGACCAACCTTGAATACAATAAAAAAAACTGTTACATTTTAGCTTATCAGATGTCGATGTTTTCTATGGGAAAGTCAAATTCTTTTCTTGATTTCGGGGTTGGTCCATTAGTAAAGATCGCGCTCAGTATAGTTTGTGTATATTCATCTCGCAAAATTTGGCTAATAGTTGAAGAAACACGCCGTATACGGGTATAGTTACCTAAAGACATCCCTATAGTAATAAATCCCTTAATGGCTTTGCTTGAATATAATGAGGTATAGTATAAGTAGAATCAATATCCTTAAGCTAACCAGTTTTCCTCATTTTCCCTCAAGGAATATCTTTCCATAAAGCGTCATTAGCAGAGCTCGGATAGGGTGAGCTATTTGCCTTATAATTTGACATGTCTTATGTCATATATAAGGCAAATAGCTCACCCTATCCGAGCTCTGGTCATTAGTGAACGAGGAAGACTCCCATATCCGTCAGTAATTTTTGCAAAAGTTTCATAGGATTCACTCGGTAGCGTTTTATCGAAATTGGATATTTAATGATGTTATTCAACCGTCCGACATTGATTGAGAAGGTTTATTTTTAGGAAAATTCATAAGGATAAACGCTTTTATTATTTTCACAACAGAGATCCGCTTTCGCGCAGCAATTGGCTCCAATTCAAGAGGTAAAAACTAAATTAAACGGTGTTGTAGGGACACTTCATCAGTTCGAAGTTTTTCAATGTTCTTTGTAGGTACACATTTTTAAATTTAATTGCGTTTTTGTGTAGTTAGGATTGGTTCGTCTCTGCAAAATGGATCTTTACCAACGTGGCAATTTATTTGATAATTAACTAGGGTAATCGGTGTTGCATGTTTCTTTTTATCTGTTTAATATAAATATGTGAAGGTAAGATTTAAATGTCGTGATTTTTGTAAAATATTTTGGAAGACACTTCATTTTATTTACTAGTTTCCACAAGACAGAATTAAAACACCACTGTTCAAAGAATAAACATAATTTATAAGTTCAACTTCATTTATAAATGAGGTACCTATGTAGTCTAAGTACTTATTGAAATGTGTACTTTTTACGTGTTTAATCTTTGAAATTATTTTATTGTATTCTAAATTGAAATTTTAGCATGTGATTCAATCGATATTGTACTTATTGGAAAACATTTTTATATCACAATCGCGCACAGTATTGTCTCTCAGCAATCTACATTTTACTTAAATGATTACTCAACCTTGTATATAAATATTGCGTTTTTATTGATACGTTCATCTATTTACTCCGATCCATTTATTATAATTTCAAAGTTTGTTAAGGTTTTAACATTGATCAATCGCTCAAGCCGATTGGTGCGCACGAATCGCACTGCGAGTCGTGTCAAGATAGTATCATATCAAGATCAAAACTTTAACAAATTGTAAAGTATCTGATTATAACTCCTATACGGCTACCATAAAATTGACACTATGTTAACTTACTTTCTATGCAACTCGCTCGTACTTGCATATTAGTGCAAGCGCGATGTATATAAAGTAAGTTATGCAGGCGTCAGCGAATATGAACATGAAGTTAGACATTTAGACGATGCAAGAGCTCGCACGCTAGTTTCATTACATTGCGGATTTTGATCGGTCGGTTGAATTTGACGTAACCAAACAGTCCGCAATTTAACTAAAATCGCACGGGAGTTCGCGCGCCGTCTAAATCTCAGCCCTTATGTCGATGGCAGTCGTGGTAAGGAAACCTACTGAGTTACATTTATATTACGTTGATTTGATTGTATTTCTTTATGTCCATCTAGCCATCGTCGCAGCAGCATCAGACGCTGATCATCGAGGAGTTTGAGCCTGATGTGTTCCGTCAGCTCATTGAATACATTCACACTGGGTGTGTTACCCTGCAGCCCAGGACTTTGCTTGGTAAGTTTATTCTTCTTCTTTGTCGTCACACTCTTGTCAAAGTGGTCGTGGTCGTCATATCAAGGCAAGCTTCACAATCCGTCGCCATTCCTCCCGTACTGTAGCCCTTCTTGTACATTCATGGAGTGGTTCATTGAATGAACTTTTGACTAGGTCTGACCAACGCGTTGGTGAACTACCGCGCCTTGTGTCTTCGACTTTTCCATTTAATTTTCGGTAAATTTATACTTACTATCAAACTATAGTCCCAACGTAAAGCTCCCAGCTATATTCCATAAGTATCAGTGTACCACCTTATAAAACAAAGTCCTCAACCGCGTCTACATACTCAAAAACTACTGAACGGATTTTCATGCGGTTTTCGCCTTTAAGGTTTTGTGTAATCCGTGAGAAGCCGGGGCGGGTCGCTACTCTTCAAAAATATCTTCATTCAGATGTGACTAAAATTTCAGTGTCGTAATTCTATGGTAAAATATTATTATGTTTATTTACGACCCACGCCGTAAATACTCGTATATAATTTTCCTCCCTTGTGGTACAATTTTAGCTTTTAGCTATATCAGAATCTGGCGGTATAAATTAGATATACATTACAGTATTATTTAGACTTAGTGAACTGAGTCACAGAAAATAGTTGCACTATGAGAGATTTCCGTTTTAAAAAATCGAGAACTGTGATGAAACTTGATTGATTTCTAAAAAGGGAACAGCAAAATCAACAGGAGATGGGTGTTTGCATTGAGGGCGAGGATTGCAAAATAGACGTTTGTGTATTGAACGGAATAGTTTCAAATAAAAAACGAATACATGCTAGAACCGAATATATTACTCGTATGTACAGGTTTTAGCGTTCAGTACGGATATATTCCTATCAAACGAAAGACTATGATATTTTTCCAAGATCTATCTAGCTTTCTATTTGTAAATTATGAAGATTTTATGAAAATTCCAAATAATAAAATATCTTATTCTGCGAAAAATAAAGTGATTATAAACATACTTATATCTTAGAGTCAGACCGTAAAAAGTTTGCAGCGATTTTAATAGCCCACGCAATGCAAGTGTCATTTTAAACGTCAAACTTCTATGAAATTATGACGTATAAATAACACTTTCGCTGCGTGGACTATCAAATCCGCTGCAGACTTTTATTGGTGCGACTATATTCACATCTGTAAATTTATACATCAGAAATAGTTTAACCCGACTTCCTAAAAGAAGTACAGCCGTATTCGAACAATGAGATACGTCAAATACTAGATATTGAAAAGATATGGATTAGATATGTCAGTGTCAAAGAAGTGCCAAAAGTGACGTTTTTGTTTGAAGAAATGTCAATTTTGACACTTGTTTGACAATGACATATCTAATCCATATCGTTTCAATATCTAGTATTTGACGTATCTTATTGTTCGAATACGGCCTCAAGGGTCTTAAACACAATTCAACAAGAAGAAGATAACGTATAATGTAAAATTAAATGTTGATACTGTTTAATTAAATAGCGGTTAAACAAATATTAGAATATAATATTTGTACAGTGTCCCTTTGAGAAATTATTTCTGTTAAACAAATACACATGTATAGCCCCTTTTGCTCAATCGCTCTGAAATGAATTCATTTGTTAACAGAATCGAGTTTAATCAGTGTTTCTCTGTGATGGTTATTTATCTGCTTCCAAATTTATGGAAATCGTTTTGATACTTTTGTTTTCAATTTGGTAGGTATTGATGCTTCCAATATTGGCGCGTTGTTTTTAGAAGAATGTGGCGATATTAAAAAAGTTATAAAGTTTATATTGAAAAATGTCTATTGGAAAAATATTTCATAAAACGTTTTGATAAAAACATTCCAGTAAAATAGAACAAAAAATTCATACTACTGGTGCGATACAAACAACGTAGTATGATGTGAAGGCAAAAAACGCCATACTGGACTGGGGAGTTGGGTAGATAATGAAATCAACGACATGCAATGAGGAAGATTTAGCTTATTATAATATGACATAGGGTCGCACAAGGAAGGCCGATTGCTTTTAAATTGTAGGTAAATGTCAAAAATTTAAAAGATAGTTCCTGTTTCCCCTCAGGGAAACACTCTTAGACGCTTTCTGCTTTTATAAAATTATCCTTACGTTTTCTATATAATATTAACATGTCCAATGCGAAATAAAATGAGACTTTAGAACATGAATAACCACTAAAAATTCCAATAAAGCCATCGCCAATCCGAAATGATTTGTTCAGTGGCGCGGAAAGAAGTAAAGTGGGACCAAAGATTCAATTTCTGATCCAACATAAAGTATTTTTTAAACCGAGAGTTTTTATTGTGAATAAATTTAAATGATGGCTAGTATTCAATATTTGGTATTCTGTGAACTTTCATTTTTGTCATGTCTTTATAGCTTAAAGTTATAACCGATGAACATGATTATTAGATAATTCTGGAACAATTTTGATAGCACACGCAGTGCGTTATTTTAAACGTCAAACTTCCCTGAAAGTATGACGCTATCATAATCGTTGCAGACTTTTCTTGGTCTAAATCTAACTTATTTTTAGGGTTCCGTACCCAAAGGGTAAAACGGGACCCTATTACTAAGACTTCGCTGTCCGTCCGTCCGTCCGTTCGTCCGTCCGTCTGTCACCAGGCTGTATCTCACGAACCGTGATAGATTGAAATTTTCACAGATGATGCATTTCTGATGCCGCTATAACAACAAATACTAAAAACAGAATAAAATAAAGATTTATATGGGGCTCCCATACAACAAACGTGATTTTTGACCAAAGTTAAGCAACGTCGGGAGTGGTCAGTACTTGGATGGGTGACCGCTTTTTTATTGCTTTTTTTTTTCATTACGGTACGGAACCCTTCGTGCGCGAGTCCGACTCGCACTTGCCCGGTTTTTTACTGAATCTCTCTGACTTTAATCTATGATCCAGAATGATTTATCCGTATTGTTTTATTATAAGATCATAACTGAGTGTTTCTTTTATTTTTTGCCATTTATATATTTTGTGCCCTTTTTTTGCCACTTTTGTGTTATTTCTAGTCAGGATCGCGAGCCGTTTTCATCCTTATAGGAGAAAAAAAAGTGTAATTTTTCATACGTACATTTTTCAAACTTTTCTTTTGGTTATAGCCATACAAAGTATATAGAGAAATGTTGACACAAAAACTCTGGGATATTTTTTTTACCCCATTAAGACCGAAAGAGCTCGTGGCAAAAAAGGTCAGAATATATAAAAATGGCAAAAAATTCAAGAAACTTTCAACTATATTCATTATAGGTAGATAGTCCCCGAGAAATTGTGTAGTCCAAGCCGCGTTTTAACCGACACCACGTTTCTCCTGGCAACACACGATAGCGTAATTATAGCCTCTCCTTAATTAAAGCCTGAAATTCATTAAAGTTTACGGTGTGCCACGACAAGCTGTGGATGCTGATTCTGTTTTAACAATTTAATATGGTTTTCAACTTATTTTGATACTTTATTGAGTAGGGAATTTAAATCGGTTATAACCGTAACCACAAAATGTCATAGGTAACCGATTATTAGAAGCTCGAGTAACTGGTTACGATTATTTATTTATAATTTTAATTCTATATACTCATATTCTAAGGACTACAGAATCCTGCCTATTTTGGCTGTGACGTATATGTTTAGGTCATATTTTTACTTTACCTTTTTATTATAAAACAAAGACTTACACGTTCCCTAATACTGTAAGTACCTTCATTTTTAGGTGTAGAATAAAATGGTGTTGTCTCATTAGGCATCTCGCTTGCACTTGTTGGTGCCATCAGTTGACAAAACTCAAGGTCGTATTGAAATAAGATCAAAACCTTATCTAACTGCTTAAACAGAATCGACCTTACGGAACGCCACTACGTGGCTTCTACCCAAATTAATTAAGTATGGATTATTATTATTGGTTTAAGAGCCCTTCAACGTGCACACTAGCGCCACAGCTAAATAATCGTGATTATTTAAATTTAACGAAATATATTGAAAAAAGGGGGCCGCTACGGACTGTATTGTGTATTTAAGTACCTTTTGAATACATCAGACTAGTTTTTAT